>NC_090874.1:45764958-45784958 GCF_036669935.1 Montipora foliosa | reverse complement strand
AGAGGATGCTTTATGGGCTTGAAACGTGGACCCTGACCACGATGCTGGGGAAACTTGTCAATGAATGCTACCCTAGAATGCTGCGAACGGCCCTACAGGAGTCTCCCAAGAGTCTGTGAAACAATCCGTATGAGAAGACTAAACACGAGCTGGTCATTGTGCCCCTCACAATGAAGAAACCACAGGTACCCCAGGCTCGATAGATTATGCAAGAGTAGAAATATATCGTCAGTAGATCACAGACGATAGTAGGAATTAAGGACCGCCAAACTCTGAAAACGCTTGCTTCGAGAGCCATCGAATGAGGCTTTATTCACAACCCGCGTTAACCAAACCGTTGGAAGATCTCTTAGCTACCCGCAATAAGACTCATGATTGAGCACCCAAGTAGTGCCCATTGAAAGCAAGCAAATGTTTGCAGCAGAGTTTGGTGGCCCTTAATTCCTCTCAGTGTACAAGCGGCTCGAATAAAGAAGACGAATAGCTAGCGGAGGTATCGTTCGTGATCTACGTGGAATTTCGAGGCGATCGAATCCTTGGGAGCGAATTTTTTTTTCTTTCGATGATTCCGGCGGCTCGTCTCGGTGCCCAACCTGGGAAAAGAATACTGATAGAGGGAAAAGAAGAGGAACCAAAACACACCTCAATTCTATCAACACTAACATCAAATTTACCATGGAGATAGAATCAGAAGGTTCTATTGCCTTTCTTGACACAAGAACAACCAGACAAGACGATGGCTCGATCACCGTGTCTGTATACAGAAAAGCTACCCACACCGACCGCTACCTTGACTTCAAATCTCATCACCACCCCCAACATAAATACTCGGTCATACGCACCCTCATGGATCGCGCAAAGAATATCCCGTCCACCGAAGAGGAAGCTGTACGAGAAACTAAGAGAGTAGCAAAAGCCCTTACCGCTAATAACTACCCTGCCAATTTCATCTACAATGGTCGCCAACGCAACAGACAACAAGAAGTAAATGCTTCCGACCAGCGCGGTATGGTTGTTTTGCCCTATGCCAAAGGATTCTCCGAGAAAATCGCGAGGGTTCTTCGAGGTTTCAACATTAAGGTCGCTCATAAACCTATTCGGACAATCTCAAATATACTTAAAAAACCAAAGGACAAAATCGAGAGGTTGGCCTCTAGAGGAATCGTATATAAGATCAAATGCAAAGATTGTGATTGTGTTTACATCGGTCAGACATCGCGCACGCTAAAAACACGCGTCAAAGAGCACTCAAAGACCATAGCAACATTAGATGAAAACTCTTTGTTGGCCAAACACCACATGCGCTACAATCACCAAATAGACTTGATGAACGTCGAAATTGTTGACAGATCATGGGCATGGCGACAAAGACTTATTCTGGAGGCTTGGCATTCCTTACGAGATACGAACGCTATAAACGAGCATATAGCACTTCCAAACGTTTACAATAACATAAAGAATTTGTAAAAATATTTTAGAGTGCTCTGGAGACCTTCGTTTTTATTGTCTATTTCATTTTTTTAAATATTCTTTTGAAGTGCGATGTTATATTTATACGCATCGTGTACCATCGGGACGTCGTTCGATTTTTGCATTTTTCATCCCTGCTGAGGAAGGCAACAGCAGTTGCCGAAACGTCCAACACAATATTTTAGCCAGTGTCAACCTTTTTATTATATTTTTAACATGCCTGGCAACACACCAAACATTTTTTTACTAAAGGGGTAATTTCCTGTTTGTCCATGTTAGATAAAATGTCGTTCTGCACATTTCACAGTGTCATCTCCGTAGAATGCAACTGACGATAGGACGATTGAAAGACCGGTAAGAGAGCATTATCATTAAAGTGCTTGAGAAGTTGGTTAACTGCCCTTTCAGTTGCTTTAGACACCAGTGATAAATTGCTGACCGGTCTGAAACTCTGATGTACGAGATCAAGACCAGGTTTGTTAAAAAGAGGTTTGACCAACGCGACCTTCCAGTTTTTTGGAACAACACCTTCTTGAAATAACCGATTAATCGGTAATAACGGTAATAACTGGAACCAGCTCAGGAGAACACAGCTTTAATAACCACGTTGGAATCAGATCCAGCTGACAACTAGCATTTGACATGCCCATGATGATATCAGACACTTCTTCTTCAGACAGAGCAGTAAACCTTCCCGACGGTACCTGACCACTGGGGTAGTAAGAAACATGAATTGTTAAAATTGGACCTCATGAAGGAACTGAAACGGTGTATTAGAAACGATAAGTAAATCGTGCGAAACAAATTGTGTACAAAACTCTTCTGGTAATAAAACTATAATTGGGAAATGTTGAGAGTAATTACAATCCCTAACAAAATCCAAACTATTATTCAACAATGGACTTTATAACTGTGTGAAGGCAAATATGAGGAATACTTGAAATACCCAGCGCATTCACACTGTCATAGCTCATCATTTATGAGCTCAAATCCTATTTAAGATTGGAATTTCTCTTTTCAGACTTGAAAACAACGGCGTAAGATTCTTCCTTTACAACGATGAGCACTCTGTCTAGACAAATTACAATAACAAAATATCGCTCCAGAGGCTATCTACGGGCTGAGCCAAAACAAACATTCACTAACACGTATTTATAATCACAACAAGTTCGTAAAATTGCAAGATCTCCATCTTTAGGATTTGGGTAGACTATGTAACTTTGTATTCTTAGAAAGCAAAAAAGAAAAAAAATATCGTAAGACCACCCGACAAAAAGAAGCCCAATTACAGGTTGTCATTTGCATTCGTCTTTTGATAATGATCATGCATTTCCTTGTTTTATCCGGACAGAGTGCACAACTGTTGAAAATTGTGTGAGATGTCCCGACAAGATCAACTGTCCGAGATGCAAACCGGGGTTTTCAAGGTGCGTGTTATCGTGTCCATCTGGGTTTTTCCAAAAAGGGAGAAGACGCCACCGACTTCTAGAAGGTAACTTTTCCCTACATTCTTCATGACATGATGAGTCGCGTTTCCCAGAAAAAGAGTGGCTAATTCAGTTCATAACACTCAGTTGCGAAACTCCTCTTATTTTAGGTATTCTTTGGATTTCAAGTACTTTCTCGATAGTTTAGCCTAACAGGTAACTAATGAGCTGAAATAAAATAGGTGCCATTATCTGCATCTTTCATAGCACTCGACTAAGTCCCCTTCGCTTAAGACTGGGTCAGCTTACCTCGCCTACCCGTTGGTTGAGCATCGGATTACCATGCTGGAGGGTCTTTAATAAATGAGGAGAAACTGCTGCCTTTGTAATGACATCTGCAAATTAAATGGCTGGACTTTCTACTCTTCTCGGATAAGGACGATAAACCTTAGGCCCCGTCTCACAACACTTGTTATTGATTCTGTGGGACGTTTCAGTAAAACCCAGCCACTGTTCGTGAAGAGTCACGGGGCATGGAGTTCCCGGTGTTGTAGTCTGGCCTCATTTCATTCATCCATGGGTTGAGTGGGATCGCTGATGGATTGATAGCGGCTGCCTCCTTCGCCTGTATATGCTGATGTACGATCTCACCCATAGACTCATTGCTTGACTGTAATGAATTTTTTTAATATATGTTTTCAGAGAATACGCTACATAAATTCATTACCATGGTCATTACCATTGCCTTATACAACTCACTGTCAATCCGGCCGACTGGGAAGAGTAGGCTGGACCCATAACAGATCGGGGAACTTCTGTTTCAACGATTTTGAGCGTACAGCTACTCTAACCGGGGTAGAACGTAGATGACAAAGTCGATTTACGAGTCACAATAAATAACAGAAAAGGGAGTAACTAAAACAAATACTCTGAATGGAACTGAAATTACCAACGTGGTCTTTCTATCATTGTAGAGGGCTGCGTGGATGAATATTGTCTTACTTGCAGAGAAGACTGGTATCGTAGCAACAACAATAAAAGACGTTGCCTGCGAAAGTGTCCAAATGGTTTTTATTCCCTCGGAAAGAAGCAGAAATTTTGTCTCAGTAAGTATTAAATACACGATCTAAATTGTGTGCAGACACTCGCGAGGACCGCTGCCCGTTTTTAGAAATGCTTGGCAGGCCTGAGACTTCACTTCTTAAACTACTTGAAAATAAACAAGACGCTCCTCTTTCCACTTCAATTCAGTTATTTTTGGATTTCCGCTATCTGAATAACTAGCATATACTGAAGTGCTTGGTTTATTAGAGCTAGTATAGTGACAACTTCTTTACGCTCAGATTCCTGCAACGCCACGTGTTACTGTTTTTCCGCGGATTTCAATAAGCGTCACGAAGTGTCCCCTTGCTGTTCTAGCCAACTTCAACATCACTTGTGTCTCAGAATACAGACAATTTATGTCACAAAGTGTCCCCCAAATGCCGCTCTTTAAGTGAAGACTAACTGCTGCATTTACCCAAAGCTAAAAATAACGCTAACCTTTACTCTTACTTTATTGTTGAAAAAAAGTAGCAAATGCTTAGACTTAAAGGGACACTTGGATGTCAAAATTGGGCGTGCATCTAATTAGGGTCAAACCTGGACATAAGTGTGTTTTTCGGGAAAAAAGATTAGATACGGATTATTTACAAGTTTGTGCATGAGATAGTCGCCGAAAACATAGAGCTCGCGGAGGTCCTTATTTTATCTATCGCATGTTTCTGAGACCATCGACTCTCTTTAATGCAGACTTAAACTGATTAGAGTGTAATGTGAAGTGCTTCTTTTTTACGCCATATGAACCATGTGAGCGTTAGCCCTACTAATGGAAATGGGCCCGCGCTCACATGGTTCATATGGGGTTGAAAACAAGCACTTCACATTACATTCTAATCAGTTACGTCTGTTGAAATATAGTACTTCACGGCCAACGTTTGCAAAAACGTAACCTTCTCTTTAATGCAGCTTTGCGTTTATTTCCTCAGGATGCATCGATAATTGCGAAATTAACAATGCATCAACGGATATGATTGAATAAAATGCAATCCACAAACTTCAAGACTTGAACGGGGCGTCCAAATTTCCTGTTCCAGAAATTGTTTATCCGGTTACTGGATTCAAGAAGACGCCAACCAGGGGGAATTCTGTCTGCCTAGAAGGTCAGCTAGTACAACAGGAATTAATTTGACACCTTAACGAAATTAACATTTAGATTCCCAAAATAATCCTTGTTCGTATAAAAGCAGTTTGTTGCAACTGACGGATAGCAGCGCCAAACCCTTCATGCAACTAACGTTATGTATAAATTTTCGAGTGAGAAATATGCATAGAATGTCAATCGAGTTGTTCTGCTAAAATCAGTTTGGACACCATTCGACAAGAACGTCACAAAGACAGACTATCACTACAACCTGATCGGATGAGGAATAACGGTTTTAACTATTTTACTGCACGCCAAGTATAGTGTTTGAAGGGTTAGGCCATGTGATCTGCAACACGTAGTTTTTCAGGTGAAACAGTCGTCGACATGTTGTTGGATTAAAACAATGAATCTGTCTTAAATTGATTTAGGCATCAGCATTTGTACATTACACGACAACAACAACAACCTTTATTTTTACCGATATGATTAACTACTTTTACAAGAAATGAAAGCAGAAATATATATATTTATTAAAAACATTTCGATACAAACAATATTTTGAATAAGTGAACTCCATCCCGCATTGTCTAATTAGACGCTCCGTGAGCGTACACTGGGTTGCCTGTGGTACGTGCAGTGTTCCAGGCAATTTTTTCAAGGCCGGGGTCATTAAGACCATTTAAGCGGTCACCCAGAAGTCATACCAGCAGATTCCCTTTGGCTCACACGTTCATACGACGAAACAGATCCTTTTCTGAGGTTAAAAACCTGGCTATTGGCCTATTAATTAATCATTTGTCAGAAAGAAGTAATTTCTGTCATCTTTAGAAAAAATAGACACGCATTGCTTAGGAGTGGTAGTGAAGCAACACAACGATTTATTCCATATTGTCAACTGAGCTGCGTGTTGTGTTCCAGGAGATTCAAGTTGTCTTTGCGTAATATGTAGTTCTACAGTCCACGATATTGTTTTGGTATTATATATCATAGTAGTGCCATAGTGGAAGTCTTAGGTAAATAGCCCTCTGAGAAGACATGTGGTTACTAGCAAAGTACTGAACCCAGAAAGATTGAAGAAAATAAAAGAGAATCGAGCAACATTGGCTTCTGGGCTGACATGTTGATAATTTTCAAGTTCCCTCACAACTTCTTTTCACCACAAGTTTAAGCGTGCACTCTGAGCATCTGATAGCTTTGTAATACAAAAAAGTTCACTGACGTTTTTTCCTCCCTGTCCGTTGGGGTTAGTATCTGGATGGGTGACCTTAAAAAATATACCACTTCGTATAACAGAAACATCGGACCGAAAATTCTATTATAACGCTAACACATTTCCAACTAAGCAAGGTACAGATTTTGTTAGCTTTCTTTATGCAAAACAAATATTGATGCAAAAGTTTCTGACACAGTTCCCTTTTGGAAAGAACCTTGACTGTAAATAATAAAGCACAAAAGAGACAACAATCTTTCATTCAAATAATTTTTCACTGTCGCATTTCCATTTTATTTTACCTTTTGAGAGTTGAGTACAAAATAAATGTTACTTGCCAGGCAACTTAGATGCGACTTCAGTAAACACTGTGATGCATTCAAGGCGTTCGATTCCTTCAATGTTTGTTAAATCCATAAAAGAAATGCCATTTGATGTCAGTGTTGTATATAATACTAAGCAAGTAAAATATTAGAAACAAAGCTCACTTGATATCCAACGGCGAAAAATGAAATAATTATTGTTGTCGAAGACTCGTCGCTTTAAAGATTCCAGATATTTATTTTCAGCGCCTGTCTGGCTCACCCAATTGACTTTCCATTCTTGAGCTCCATGAGGGTATATTTTGTTTAAAGATCCACTAAAACGCCATTCGCGTTATCATGACTTTCGACGCAACTGAAGGTTAACAAGAATTAGTGAAATTTCCAGTTGTTACCGGAAGACTGTGCAAAGTTGAGTGCAAATAAATACATTCAGTCCAATAGCCAAACTTCAGAGATAACAGATCCACTTAAGGTGTTCGATTCCCTCTGTCTTTGTTGCACCCATAAGTTACCAGAGAAATGTTCTTTTGGTTTCAGTGTTGTACATAACACCACCCTGGCGAAATATTAGAAATAAGCTCACTTTGATTTCGGCTTGACGGGCGAAAGATTGCTGTCGAAGTCCATTACTCGTCGCTTATTACTCATCGCTTTTAAGATTCCAGATCTTTTCTTTTCACCACCTGTCTTGACGTTCCATTCTTGAGCTCCACAAGGGTATATTTTGTTTAAAGATCCACTAAAACGCCATGCGCGTTACAATGACTTTCGACGCCATTGCACGTTAATTAAATGCGCTCCTGTGTGCATTAGAGAAATCTACGCATTACCCCAGCCCCCTCAAAAGTATCCAAAATACGGAAAGAAGACTCTATACACAAAGACACCACTTAGCAGGGGAGTGACAGGCAAGACTTTTCCCGACGCGGAAAAAAATAAAACTAGACCCTCCGTGAGGGTACACTGGGTTTCCTGTGGTACGTGCAGCGTTCCAGGCAAATTGTGACTGGCCCACGGGCCGATTACGGGGTGGCAAAAACAAAGCAAAAGGTAATTAAAAAACCATGTAATAAACTACTTACTAACCGAGCTAGCTCGAGCCGTACTGGGGAATATTGGCCCTGGGTCGTTTTTGTACGGACCTTGCTGCGCTCGGTCCGTACTGCCACGACCTCGGGCCAATATTTCCCTGGCAGTGCGGCCCTCGCGCTCGGTTAGTAAGAAGTTATTAAGGGGTCACCCAGAAGTCATACCAGCAGAGGCCCTTTAGCTCACAGGTCCTCACACGTTCGTACGACGAAACAGATCCTTTTCTGAGGTTAAAAGCCTGGCTACTGGCCTAACTCTTTTTCCTACTTTCCCAACCGCGAGAAAACCGCGGTAAATCAGCCATCGCCAAAAAATGTTTTTTTTTTTTCTCAAAAAATATTTAAAGTTAGGGGGAAAAATACATCATTTTAAAGCTAAGAAAATAAGCTTTCCAACAGCATATAACTTATTTACAGACAACTGAAACATTTTATAAAAGCGAAAGTTGAACGAAAAAATTTAAGAAAAATAACAGTAAAATATGTTTTCTAGGCAAAATTTGGTCATTTTAGCGTTGATTACGAATTTTTGGATGCAAAACTAATATTTTCTGCAATTTATCTGCTTTCTTGGACATAAATTCGACCAAAAACGGATAAGGCACGAATATTTTTAGATTTTTAGGAATAATAGATAACGTGGTTCAATGCGTAATGTGATAATGCGATAAAAGTGTCAAATTTGCGACCCATTGCTAACGGCAACGGAAGCGATCGCATTACGAATAATTAACCTCTGTTGCCAAAAACCACCCAAATAACCGGTCAGTGTAAAACGCAGACCAGGGATAAAATGCAGACTGCAGACTGCAGACTGCGGGTTAATAAAAAAATAATGAAAAAAGAGTTATAAGAGTGTTAGCAGCCGTTTGTACTTTCACACTGAAACCCCAACACAGCTCCCATCACTTTGGTTGCCCCACGGCATGTTTTAAATCCGGATTTTTATCGAACTCTGTAAGAATTGAAGCTGTTTGAATTCTTGTTGTTGTTGGAAAAAGGACAGTTTCGTTAAGTGAGTTGCTTTTAGGCAAAGAAGTCACCACCCCGTAATTCAACTGTCCATTTTGCTGCACTGAACAAAGTAATCGAGTAATTACCCAATAACTCAATTTATTTTGACACGCATGGCTACAGTACCAATTAACAAAGACAGATAACGTGGATTTTGCAACCATTTAACGTTTCAATTCAGTCGACTTAAGCCAGTGTGACTGAGGTGTAAAAGTTTCTTATTAGAATCCTTTCATTCGCTTTCGTGTACGTTATGTTTATCCTTTAGTTCACAA
Organism: Montipora foliosa; assembly: GCF_036669935.1. Classification (NCBI taxonomy): domain Eukaryota; kingdom Metazoa; phylum Cnidaria; class Anthozoa; order Scleractinia; family Acroporidae; genus Montipora; species Montipora foliosa. The sequence continues at coordinate 45,775,963 of NC_090874.1, read as the reverse complement.
GCTCGTTTGTTTTGCATCTGGAAGATGTAATTTTCAACTATAACCTCTCCCTAGGGGTTATCACGCATAGCTTAACCAATGAAATCCCCGCGTCCTAATTGCTCGGAATACATGAAATTCTTTGTGCATTTCGTTGCACCGAAAAAAGACAACCGAGATTCTTCAGGTATTCGAAGTAATAATTGTTGGTTGTTCGATCGATTTCCCTCGATGTACCGGTGTGACAAATAATTTGGAACATTGCAATGCATCTGGAAGCGCAAAAACAAAGCACAGATGATTTCAACGCGTACGATCGCATCCCCAAAAGGTGCAGCGACCTGCAGTCATAATAATGTGAGTTGTTGACAGATGTAAAACAGGATTGTCTTTCAAACAATCTTTATTTTATCCTTATGACTCGTTTTTTTATTATTAATATTTATTTTACCCTCAGTCTGCATTTTACCCCCGGTCTGCAGTCTGCAGTCTGCAGTCTGCAGTCTGCGTTTTACACTGACCGCCCAAATAACCGATTCTTCGACGGAAAATTCATCCCAGAGGATAAAACTATTCACTGGACATGTAATAAAGGTAGATATGTTCGAGCGAAAGCGAAAACAAGCGAATATTTTGGCGGAAAACACAATAATGTGAGATCAAAGGAACATGTGGTGAAGACACGCAATTGCGGCATCGCTTCGACAATAATCTTACCTTTTCAGCGATTTTAACCCTTGAAATTCCATTCAATCCACCTTGTCTAGTCTTTGAATTCACTATTATCGCTGCCCTGCGAATCTTCAATGTTCTACATAACAGCACACTTGGTAAAAGACGGCTCGACGGGCGACAGATTGTTGTTGATGTTGTCGCCTGTCTTGTTCAGTATCCAATTGATTTGCCATTTTTGAGCTTCACAAGGGTATATTTTGTTCAAAGATCCACTAAAACGCCATTCGTGTTACATGACTTTCGACGCCATTACAGGTTAAGTTAATGATTCTACTGTGTCCATCAGAGAAATGTACGCATTTCCACTACCCTCTCGATCCTAAGAAAATACGCGCAGAAGGCTCTATGCACAAAGACACCACTTACCAGGGGAGTGACAGGCAAGACTTTTACCGACACGGAAAAAAATAAAACGGAGAAATTCTACCCATTTTCCAACTGGGATTGCCGTATACGGCAACCCAGTAAAAACGACGAAATGCAACGCTGATTCCGACTGGGTTTAGCAACCCAGTAATAATAGGGACTTTAAGCAAGGACTACGTAAGTGTCTAGCACGGAGAGTTTTAGCCGCGGAAAAATGGAAAGAGTACGTAGCACCCTGCCAAAATTCAAACCTCTTGTTTACATTAAACAAGTCACGTAGTAGTACGGTAGTGTGTTAAGTGTCATGCATCTTTCAGAGAAATAAGAGATTTGCTCCTTGTTTCGCATGGTTCTAATTTTATTTCGGAGGAAGAATTTTTAGTTCTCTAACAGGTCTATCAGCCTGCCAACTTGACTTTTCCAAACTCTTCGTATGGCCAGTTTCACCTTGATGACATGGAAGACGATGAATGTTTGGCGGAGTTTCGTGTTAAAAAGCAAGATTTGGAGACCTTTGCAGGGCTTTCCAAATACCAGCAACTTTTCATTGTGAGCAACGACAACAACATTTCCATGCGCCTAAAATCAACAAAATTACTGGATTAACTTAATTATCGAACTTGATGTCCTCATTCGCTTTTCTCGCTTAAAAGCTGACACATTGTATATGTATGAATTTAAATTGTCAAAGTACTTCCATCTGGGGAAAGGACATGCGAAAAGTCGCCGCGAGAAGTACTGTGGAAGCTTAGAAAAATCGTGAATTATCTCGTGAGAGCCTCGCCGATGAAACGTGTTGTTGTTTGCGACTGCTGCTCCCGCATTTTGAACTCAAAATCAACAAATAATTGTTTGGAAATCACCAAAGATGATCAAAAAAGGATAAAATGCCCGTATCTTGCCATTTCGGTTGAAGTAATAACATATTAAGCATGTCATGTACAACAAAATACTTACGTACTTTCCACTATGGCCGGCCATAATCCTCTACGCATCCGGAAAGCGTACAACGGCTAGAAATCAGGCCACCTTCGCATGGCGCGAAGAAATATCACTTCCGGTCACCGTACTAGTCACCTTCGTTAGTCCTTGCTTAAAGTCCCTAATATTAATGGCCCCCTAGTAATAAACATGCAAAAGAATTCAGCACGCTCATTAACTGAGAACACGTCAATTTCTTCTAAACAGTGCAGAAAGTTAAAATAGAGTACAAAAAGTTGAATTGAGATTGATTGACAGCAAAGTCGCAAAAGATCAACAAAAAGACAGACAGGATAAACTAACAACGTTTTAATTTAGAGTTTGGAGGAGAATTTTTTATTTTTGGTCCGTAAGTTTTCACAAGTGCGAGTAGAGGAAAACAGAGTCAAATGTTTGCTTGTAGATTATTAACGCGTAATCACATCATTTATCTCGTGCAATTTGGGATAAATCGGCGCTGTGGTAATTTGGGTAGCCTGTGAAAAATTTACTTGCGCTCATTTATATCCCAAATTGCACTCGAATCATGTGATTACCTTTGCAAACAGGCTAAACTAGCTGACAAGTATGCTTGTATTAAAATAACCAGTTGTTGACGAACCATCCATTTTGCATTGCTTGTCTTGGTTTCAATTAACGAGCCCTAGGGAACATCCGAGCCTACACGAAACGAAAAAAAGAATTGATGGTGTTTGAAAACATTAGTAAAGTTGTAACTGATCCCCCCCCCCCCCCCCTTACTTTAAACGGGAACTGAGGAAATGAAAATGTAATGGTAATGGATTTATCTGCCACACACAGACCGTATTCATAAATGGCGGTCAAGGAATTATTGTTTAGTCTTTGTGCTAATCATCCTCACTAGCCTCACTTTGGAACAAAATATTCTTTTGAATTTTTTTTCTCGTGTTTACGAGGCTAGTTAAGATGATTAGCATAAAGACAAAAGAATAATTACTTAGCCGCCATTTATGAATACGGTCTATATCACATAAAGTCTTTGGGCGGTTACAATTCTCTCTCTGGGGTGAGATTACCCACCCACCCGACCCACGCATGAACGTGAAAGGAGATTGTGAGACAGGGCCTACGGCTTAAAGTCCTTGTATAGAGTGTTTTCACGTGACATCACGGCAGCCATGTTGGTGTACCTAAACAGCTGACTCGTCCCCAGTCGTCTCTCATGGTCTCATTGATTATCAACGAGGAATGTACGGGGGCGAATGTGGGGGGTGATGGGAAGGCGGAAAGGAGAGAGACGACTGGGAAATCCTGTTTTCAAGATGGCGGACGAATCAATGGCAGATTTTTTCCCAAGTGAGAATTTCGAAGATAGGCCTTTTCACCGTGCTTCTTTTAGTTGAAAATTGCCCTGTCCGCACACATCATGTAGAGGAGAAGCCGGCAAAGTGTTTTTCGAGGAGAAAGGGCTCGCACAACATTTTCTGGCCAAACACGTCAGAGTATTCTTTGACGAGGAAAAATTTACACGGGAAGCGTGGCGGCTGTTTAAGTGTTTTTTACGGCCAAGAAACAAAAGAGCACCCAGAAAGGCTTACTACAGAACGCAGTCTTCAGGTTTGTTCTCAATATTTCTTTTGTTTTCGTTTATAATTCATATATTTTACGCTTCAATTCGCAATGAATATTTATGATAAATTAGAGGATTACATTGAAAGTTACTTTACAACACTTCTGATGGCCATAAAGACCAAAAAATTGCATTAAGATATCCACTGAATAAAAAGAAAGCGATATCGGGCGAAAAAACGATCGAATACGACTTGGCACAACTTTTCGACTCGTAGAACAACTCTTCGATACAGGATTTCCCAGTCGTCTTCCTCTCTCGTTTTCTCCCTTCCCAACATGCCTTCGCGCACCTTCCTTTTCCGCGTGAAGACGACTGGGGACGAGTCAGCCTAAACAGTAGAACGGCGGCCATTTTGGTGTACTCAACTAATCCTCTTGGAATTGAGCTCTATGATCATGGAAACGTTTTCTTTTGTTTTGGTAGAAAAACAGGGTAGGGTCGTTCCTCTTGTTAAACCTAATATTTAATTGACTGTATAGTGTCCTACTTCCTATTGCTTTTTGTGCTAAATGTCTTGTTCTTTTGGCCAATCCTGAAGCTTGTTCAATGAGGTACGACACTACCCGAAAAACAGAGTTACTGATCACGTGAGTGAAAACACCGTATTTTATTTGTATTATAATGTAGCATTCACATTTAAATGATATGGAAAAACCTGCAAGAAAACGTTTTATTCCCAAAGGATTTGAATTGGGTACAACATCGATTTAGCCGATTCCTTTCCTTGTATTTGTACATGTTCATTGCCGTGACTTTAACATCTTCAGGTTCCCACAGCCTGCTCCCGTTCTGGCCTTGTCGCTCAGTCGGTAGAGCGGCGGAGATCTAACCCGAAAGTCGTGGGTTCAGTTCCCACCCTGGTCAGAGTTTTTTCTCTGTCCTTGTGTGGGCCCATTTCCATCAGTAGGGCTAACGTTCACATGGTTCATATGGGATTGAAATCTAGCACTTCATTACACTCTATTCAGTTAACTCTTTTTTTTCCCGCAAAATTTGGTTTAAAAATAGACACTTTTCTGACGCTGATGGGGACTAGGCCAATTTGGGTAAATCTTACTCTTGCGTGATGGACCCTTGTTTGCAGATAAAATATTAATTACAGTTATTCTCAGGACCCTGAGTGTTGGTCCGGACGGGGTTTGGACCAGCGACTTCCCGCACGACGTCCCAATGCTCTAATATATAGATTTAACCAAGCCTAAAAGCGGAGCTCCTTGGTTATTTATTCTCACTGCCTGCAAAGTAAGTGAAAATAATAGGTTTTCAAATTGTCCGCGTTTTGGTGTTTCTGGCTCAGCCACCTTTACTCCTGGGAGAATCAAGTTTCCGCGCCTTCAATACCGCCCAACTCAGTGCCAACTGTTTTCGTGTAACATGCACTACAGACAACCCAGTTTACGCCTACGGTCGTCACGTAGGTTCGACTCCTGCAAAGGGGTACTCGAGTTCTTTCCGATTACCTCCGAGTCAACATCGAAAAGGTAACTCTCTTTATTATTGCCAGGAGCCCATCCTGGAGCGTGCAACTTCTATACAGCGTCTGTGAAACGGCGTTTTCACAAGTAGGTTTATTTTTAGACAAGCCCTTCCCGCGAATTAGGTCAAAAAACAAAGTTAGTTACGGTTCGGTGACCCTATGACGTCAGCTTAATTTCTCGTAATTGGTCATCGGGCTCCTGTGGGAGTCTCATTAGCGGGAAATTCAATCTAAAAATAACCTTACTTGTGAAAACGCCGTTGCACAAGTATAGTTAAGTTGCACGCTCCCGGTGATGGGCTCCTGTTATTGCTGTAAACAGTTGGTTCGCTCTTGGACTAAAAGGGACTCCTCCTGGTGTTTATATGAGCATTAACCGTGCTCCTCCAGCTCGGCTCAGGTTGGCTGTGATTGTCAAATTGCGTTGGCATTTCGATTTTCACTATTCCCAGTTGAGAATTTGCGAATCAAGGATGGCAAGAGGTCCTCAGTTCGCTTCTCGGATCTCACATCCTTTTTTCGACTTCTTTCCTGTCAGTGTTGCTCAAGTAGCTTTAAATACTCGTAAAACGGAGCAATGATGGAGAGCGAGATATAAAATGAGCGCACCGTCGGCCTCAGGTTTGTTAGTTGAATTACTACAGAGATTAAGCACCGCGTATTTTTTTCTGCGAACGGCAGGGAGGGTCACGTGACCTGACATTTCCCGCGTTTGCCGTTTGCCGGCCGCCGTTTCTACTCGAGGAGGACATTTTTCCCGTTTGTAGGGAAGGCCAAAACGTAAGTATTTGTAGCCCATTTTTACCGAATATTTCCCCATTTTGATCACTTCCTTTTATAGCTAAGCTTCTTTTGTCATCCTATTTCTACATGAACTGCTTATAAAGCTAAAAGAGTTTCAAATTCAAGCGGCAAATGCATAACTTCTCTGTATCCATTTCCTCTAATCGCAGTGAATGGCGACCGAGAACATTTGCCCTAGGAAAATTAAGAAATATGGGCCTGGCCTGTACTGAACTGTAACTGTATTTCAGTTAATATTTTAAACAATAAGTTGAAAAAGTTTCTCTTTGAACGAACATTTAGTTAATACCGTGTCGTCGGAAAGCTTAAACAGACGAACATCGCGGGCGGAACGGCAAACAACAAACGGCTAGCCGACGTTCAGCGTTCGTCGTTTTTGCGGTGCTTAATCTAACTACTGTTACGAGTTATCGACGCTAAATATAGTTGCTTTACTTAACTTTACTTTTTGCTATTTCCAAAGTGATCACTTGTACTACTGTTACCCATGGCTTGAGGATCCAGAGATGCTGTCATGCGTGTTACACAATTATTCTGGAGAGACTGACGTTGTGGTTCAGTACTCTTATGACACCTGATTAGGGCGGTATTCCGAAACTCTTGCATTCTTAAGGTATAAACTATAGGATTTACAAAGGAATTGGCGCAGAACAAGACATCTACGGACTGGCGAATATTAAATATGGCCTTTTTGGATAGTGTGTTGGATTCTGTTACACCGAGGACACCGTAGAAAACACAAGGAAGAATTGAGAGTGTGCTGAGAGCAGTGACATCGAATAACGTGGCTGTCAATTTCCTGTCGGAGGCCCCTGCCCCAGATAGCTGTGGAGGGGCATTTCTTTTTACGTTAAAGAAAATAATCATATAGGATACTATGACGGTCGAAAGGACAATTATCATAAGTGAAGCCCAAACGATTTTGGAGGCTTTTAAGTCAGTAAGAAATAGCGCAGCCTCTGCGGACGCCAGGACAAGAGCTAATAGCCAAATGCAAACAACGGTCTTTAAATAAATCCAGTTCATCATTCGAGAGTATCTGAAAGGAAATAAAGTTGCATGAAGGCGTTCCAACGACAGCAAGGCAAGATGAAGCATGGAGCAATTTGCAAACAAAAATTCAAAGTAAATGACTGTGAACTTTTTCCAACTGAATCCACTGTAAGGTTTAAAGGTTTGTGTATGGGTATGGTAAATATGCAAGGGCCCTGACACAGCTCCCACCAGCAAATCAGCCACAGCCAGGTTTATGATCAGGTACGTAGTGCACTTGCGTAGATGGTGATTTCTTGCAAAGGTGATGACAGTGAAGCCATTTATTAGAAATATGACGACAAATTCAGAGATGTAAACTGCAAGCCACTTGGTATTCAAACTTGTCGAAGGATCAATTGTTCCTGTTTCATTCGACATTCTCAAGCTAAGGCAGATTCAAATTGTCTGGCGTTGTCTCTTGCCTGTTCTAATAAGTTGACAAATCAAAAGATTAAATTTGCTGATAAAGAAATTCTCCCTTTTTTAGCCGGGGCCGAAGATTTCAATTGGTTTTATCGATACGAGTGACTGGGGTCTTTTAAGAACGGTTACTGCGACGGCAACGTTCCATCCCGTTTACGTCGTACAATGTGGATGAAATTAAAATAAATTGATGGAAGCGGTTTCAGAGTAAAAATAGAGACTACAGGGTTCACAGTTTTACGCTCACGTTGTCGTTAAAACCTCAACATTGGTGATTTCTTGTTGTTACGCAGTGTACCCCAAAAATATGTGCTAAAATGCGTGCTGCAAGTGCAACACGATTATTTTTTGTGGCGTTGCCGTTGACGTGGCAAGTGGAAATTTGCGCTTATCTACAAATCCAGGAAACTTGTTTTATTTTAGTTCATTTCTCGCGTGTTTTCTACAGATATCTATCTAGCAAATTGTCAAAAGCGAGAGACACTGAGCTGGAATGGTACGGTGGCCCACAAGTGCCATGCTGGAAATTAACGAGTTGCAGCTAATAAAGTAAAGTTGCTGCATATTAAAAAAAATGCTTCAAATGAAATAAAGTTGCTGCAAATTAAAGTTTCTGCAAATTTAAAATAGTTGTTGCAAATTAAAACATCAAGAGTATGCGCGCGCACTGAAGGAAGGACAAGTACAAAACACAGGTCACAGGTCACAGGTCCCAAGTCACAGGTCATTGTTTTATCAATACAGAAACAACCCTAACTGTTAACAAATGCTAACATTAGGCCTAATCAGGCCAAAGTTTAGCTTTAATGGATATTTAGGATACTTTCTGTATTGTTAAAACAATTACCTGTGACCGGTATTTTGTACTTGCCCTTCCTTCAGTGCGCGCGCATACTTTTGATGTTTTAATTTGCAGCAACATTCTTTTAATTGCAGCAACTCGTTTTGTAAATTAGCAGAAACTATTGTGAATTTGCTTGCGGCAACTTTATTTTATTTGCAGCAACTGTTTTATTTGCAGCTTGTCCCTTGTTGGCCACCCTAGGAATGAGAGATATTGCATGAATTTATAACAAGCAATATTTTAAGGAGGCTCTGAATCGTCTCCGTTTCACTTTCCGGCAATAATTTATGGAGGTCACCGAGTTCGTTACCACGACGCGACCTATATTAATTAACTAGGTTGACAAACCCAGTCGGAATCTGCGTTTTATTTCGCTTTTTAAAATTATTTTACTTAAGTGTCTTTGTGGGTAGAGTCATCTGCGCGTATTTTTGCTAGGCTTCAGGGGGTAATAGAAATGGGTAGATTTTATCTGGTGGACACATTAGAATATTTAATTAACCTGCAATGGCGTCGAAAGTCATTAACTTGTAACTAGAATGTCGTTTTAGTGGATCTTTGAGGAAAATATACCCTTATGGATCTCTAGAATGGAACTTGAATTGGATAAACAAGACAGGCGGGGAAAAATTATCTGGCCTGGGTTGCTCAAAGCACGGTTAGCGCTAACCAGCGTTAAATACCTTGGAAACCTATAAGTTTTGATACTTGTTAACCAACGGTTAGCGCTAACCAGGCTTCGAGCAACTGGCCCCTGGACTCTTAAACAATTGCATCTTTCGCCGTAGGATATCACAAAGTGAGCTTTATTTCTAATATTATTTTACAAACTGTGCTGTTATGTACAACGCCGAAACCAAATGGCAAATTCTGTATGGGTGTAAAAGGAATTGAACGCCTTGAAGGCATCACAGTGTTTACTGAAGTCGCATCTCAGTTATCTGGCAATTTACATTTAATTTGTACTCCACTCTGCACGGTTTTCAGGTAAAAAAAAAATTGAAAATGTGATAGTGAAGAATTATTGGAAAGAAAGCTTGTTGTCCATTTTGTGCTTTGTTATTCACGGAAAAGACTCTTACGAAAAGGGTTTGATCTGAAGTTTATTTAATCACAGATTGTGTTTCTTGTTTGCACACACGCAATTAAAATAGGAAGGGTTTTTTTTTGTTTGTTTCAATAAATTTTAGGCTGGAAAAGGCTTTTGTGACATTTTTCGTCCAAATGAAGGGCCAAAAATAAAGCTTTTTAACGACCTTTTAAAGTGGAATATTTTTTGTACTTTAATATTATCTGTCAAAAATTTGCATAATGAGCTTGAAATAGACACACTCAAGAAATTTGATTGCATTTACCTCTTCGTCGAGTTCTCATTAACATTGTACTTTCTTCAGGCAATAAAAACAATTTGAAATTTGACTAATTCTTGTTGGTCAAGAATTTATTTGAAAGAAAGCTCGTTGTCCATTTTTTGCCTCATTATTGAAAGAAATGGTTCTTCAGTTAAAGGATGGATCAACATTGCTCCAGACAAGATTGCCTCCCGACCCAACAGATGAAATGTAAATATTCGGTTAAATATTACAACAAAACTAAAAAAGGAAAGACGGAAGTGTCTTAGCTAAAAAGTCGTTGTTGAACTCTGAAAGCGACCAACGATTATCATTCTTCCCTGTAGTTCATTCAATGTAAACAAGAACCTTGACACAAGGTCATCACGTGTACCCTTGTGGTTGCCTAGCACGTGGTCAATTTCTTCCTTTGGACATAACATGGTGACCTTTTTATTGACTGCTTTGAGTTCGTTTCTTATGCCTCAGATACTGGAATAGTATTGACGTAACCTTTTATCGTTTCGTTTTGTTCGTAGCAAGTTTCAATTGCTTTTTGTCAATGCAAATATAAAAAAAAACTGATCTTTTTTACCCCACCGTATGTGGATTAAAAGCCATTTTTCTGTTGTATTTACGGGAGTAAAATTTGCTGTTTTTAATATTGCTGGTGTCTTTTTTTTCTGCTGGAACTTATTTTTGTGGATCAAGTACCATCCGCAAAATCCGCAAAAATTAAACCCTGCAAATTAAAAGTGCTAACCCGGTAACTCCCAGCTTTTTTGATACTATTTGCTGCAAACGTAAAACCAAAAAAAAAATTGACCTGTCATCAGATTAGACTGAAAAGAATAGGAATTATGAAGCGGAAACAACATGTTCAGTCCTTCCTTAGTGTGTGGCATAAACGTTTGCTTAGTGCAAGCATGCATGTATGACATGCAGGAAAGTGTCCGTGACAGGAATTTGCAGTTAGTTTTTTTGCAGACCATTTCACTTAAAGGGCCTATGTCACGCTATTTTAGGGTGTTGCAGGAAAATCTTTAGTTAATCACGAGTTAACTCGAAAATGGTAATGAGGAGTTCCTTTACCGATAAAATTATCGTTACATCACAAACTAAACGACCGTTATCCAGGCGATTTTTCATAATCTTGAAAAACTTCGGCCGAGTCCATTTATGTTCATCCGTGCTTCCCTTTCCTTTTGCAGTATTTCTTTTATGTTGTTCAACAGTTTTAAGTGGTTATTGCAATGTTTCATTCTACTTTTTGGGCATTTTGCGAATCATGGAATTATATCATTTTGCGTGACATAGCCCCTTTAAAGAAGAAACGAGTAAGTTTCACTCAAGAGCATGTCTTTTTATCTTTGAACTGAATTTATTACCAAAGCTTAAAAAAACTAAAAGACCTCAAAATGGGACAGGACATTACA
>NC_090874.1:45747458-45759958 GCF_036669935.1 Montipora foliosa | reverse complement strand
CGGTGTCCGTGTGAGAGCGAGCGGAAGCGAGACTTTCGTGGTACATTCGATTAGATTGAGACAAGAATATAAAGAGATTACGCGCGTGAAATGCGAAAAATAAATAATGAGTTCCTATCCAGAATTTACGTTTTTCTCACAAGAAGAGAAACTAAAGTTGCTGAATGGAAGCTGCCCTCGATAGTTTCCCACATTTCGGGTTGTTACTTCGATTAACAGTGCTGTTAGTTTTTCACACGCTTTAATCACGACATAAATTCTAATTTGTACTTCCTTAGGTCTCATGTTTCTTGCGTGTTGTACTGAAATAATTAATTGTTTCGCTTTAAGAGTAACTTAATTATATCTAGCCCTCACAGCACGAACCACTCCTTTAATTTTATAATCTGGAAGGCAAGAGATCATCTCACACGAATCAAAATTTAAGGAATCATTGGATATCTCGGAGATTAAAGTAAATTGAAAATTGTCCAGTTTGGTGTTCATCGTTTGGTTAAAGTCTGTGCCTTTTATTTGTTCGTTATGCGATTTTTGTTTATCGAGTGATAAGCCTTAGATCAAAGTTTAGTAGTTTTCTGTTTATTGTATGTTCAAGCTATAATCCTGGACCAAATTGTTGACACTCTTTCTATTCGTCTCTCCATATGAAAACAAATTTCTTTCAATGACATAAAGCGATGTGGTTTGATACCCCGGTTATTTGAGCTTCTTGTAAACAACTTTGCCTTAGGTCTGGAAGAAGGAGGGGGTATTTCAGGCCTTTTATTGTAGTTATTGTCTAATGGACTCAACTTGAGGTATGTCTCAACTACTTTTGTCCAACATTGTAGTTCGAACCACCATAGTTAATCGAGGGACTGGTTATGAAAACTTAAAACCTTCGAAAGCGATAACAATGTTGTCGCAATCGATGTTGAATTGACCGTCACCCTGCACAATCTTGTTTTGGTCTCGTATGGGTTCCCAAATTAGTCGCGCATAATTAAATTGGAGGATTTGATTGGTTATCGTATGGAAAAAGGGTGTGTTTTGTGCAGGATTAAGGCCCAAAATACGGACAAAAACATCAAACAAAGGAACTTGTCGAGTTTCATAACCATCTCCATGCATTAACTATGGAATCACATAAGAAGACGGAAGAATACCCAAGAACACTCAGCCACACGGCTTAATTAAGGAATTCACGTTCATAAAGTTATATTTCCTGTTTTGAGTCGAATAGTTCAAGTTTTTTTATTGCTACAACAAGTTCCAGGAATTTCCGAAATAAACTGTGCGTATTGAAATATCAGTCTCTGTTCTATTACACTATGGGTTGACTTGGCTCATCTAAGCCAGTCGCTCGTCATTTTAAACTCCCTAACCACTCCAAAAAACATATGGCTATCTGCGGCCTTTCCCTACATCTAGGTACGACGGAAAGCCGCAAGAATCTAGAACAAAAATTCATCTTCCAAATCGGCACCCTTAATCCTCACAGTATTAACGAACGCTTTTCATTTAACTAATATATTCCTATTTTTCACGTTGCCATGTTACCACCAAGAGCGTAGCTCCTACTCTACTATAAAAACTGCTCGTAACCCATAATTCCTCTATTCGCTCTGACGAAGGGCTAACGCTCGAAACGTCAGCTTTTAGAATCTCTGTACGGTGGCCAATTTACATTATCAACTACATTGATAAAACCATATTTTTGTATATCACAAATATAACACGACCTCGTCCCCTACAAACACATCCATATGCTATATTGGGCCTTTCCATAGTATTCACGATAAAAATAGGCCAGAAAAATCTCAAACTACTCGAAAAAAAAGCAAAGGAAACAGTCGAGAATCAAGAAATCACACAGTCCTTCGATAAGAAATGCTAAATTCTTGTTTTGACCCGAAAGCCTCGTTTTCGCACCTTCTAAAACTAACACCGCTAAGACGTGGGCTCAACTGTAATAACAGCTATTACAAACTCCAGTTTGATTGGCCACTACACCTCACTGTGTAAATAGTTTATCTTGAAGTTAAAATAGATATAGTTTGCTTGTGAGGAAATGAAAAAAAGCTAAGTAGTGTTTCGTTTCCGGACTGAGCAGCTCTGGGTATGATGAGAAATATGCTGCATTCGACCTCGATCCCCTGGCCTGCTTCTTCCATTGTACGAGTTACCAGAAATACCTGTTGGGTTCCTTGGTTTTTTCTTTATTATTTTCGGATTGGCTCAGCCAGCATTACTCCTGGGAGAATCCAGTTTCCGCGCCTTCAATACCAGCCCTCAATGATATGTGAGCGTTAACCGTGCTCCTCCAGCTCGGCTCAGGTTGGCTGTGATTGTCAAATTGCGCTGGTGTTTCGATTTTCACTATTCCCAGTTGAGAACTTAAGGAGCAAGGATGGCACAGTCGGTTAGTGCGCGGCCTTGGTGCAAGAGGTGTTCAGTCCGATTCCCGGATCTCACATCCTTGTTTCAACTTCTTTCTTTTCCGTGTAGCTCAAGTAAATTTAAGTACTCGTAAAATGGACCACTGATGGAGAGGGGGAAGTAAAATGAACGCACCGTAAGGCTCAGGTTTGTCAGTTGAATTACTGTTACGAGTTCTCGACGTTAAATATAGTTGCGTTACTTTACTTTTTTTCTATTTCCAAAGTGGTCACTTGTACTACAAATAACTGTTACCCAGGGCTTGAGGATTCAGAGATGCTGTCATGCGTGTTACGCAATTCATCTGGAGAGACTGGCGTTGTGGTTCAGTAATCTTATGACACCTGATTAGCGCAGCATTCCAAAACTCTTGCATTCTTAAGGTATAAACTATAGGATTTAAAAACGAATTGGCGTAGAACAAGACATATACGGACGGGAGGATATTAGATGATTTTCTTACACCGAGGACGGCGTAGAAAAACCAGGGAAGAATGGAGAGTGTGCTGAGAGCGGTGACAACGAATAACGTGGCCGTCAATTTCCTGTCGGAGGCCCCTGCCCCAGATAGCTGTGGAGGGGCATTCCTCTTCACATTAAAGATAATAATCATATAGGATACTATGACGGTCGAAAGGCCGATTATAATAAATGAAGCCCGAAAGATTATCAAGGCTTTTAAGTCACTAAGATATAGCGTAGCCTCTGCAGACGCCAGGACAAGAGCTAATAGCCAAATGCAAACAACGGTCTTTAAATAAATCCATTTCGTCATTCGAGAGTGTCTGAAAGGAAATAAAGTTGCATGAAGGCGTTCCAACGACAGCAAGGCAAGATTAAACAGGGAGCACTTTGCAAAAAGTTGTCTAAAGTAAATGACTGTGAACGTTTTCCAACTGAATCCACTGTAATGTTTCAAGGTTAGCATAAGGTAAATATGCATCGGCCCTGACACAGCTCCCACCAGCAAATCAGCCACAGTCAGGTTTATGATTAGGTACGTAGTGCGCTTGCGTAGATGGTGATTTCTTGCAAAGGTATTCACTGGCGAAAAATGTCTGATTGGTCGAGGCCTTGTCATGTGACTTCAATACCTCAAATCAAACATGGCTGCCATTCGGTGTTTATCTGATCAACAAAAGACCCTTTTTCAGGCCAATAAAACGGACGAATGTTGACTGCATAGTGCGTTTCCAGCCTGGTGCGTTTCTATGCCAGCGAGATTCTCTTTTAAGCCATGGCTACGAGGGAAATTTCTTTAAAAATTTCAAGGTCAACGCGAGTCTCGGTTGCTAATGTTCGAGTGGAAATTCGTTTGTGGAGCTTACCAGCTAATGGGTTACCATCTTGATTTCAATTCATGCGTTTATCTTTTTAAAAGTGGAACATAAAAGATACCACTAAATTTCCAAATGGTTTCTCTTCCAACTAAATAGTTACACACTGTTTCCGCGGGGTCCCGCTTCTAACAGAAAATGTTAAGATTTTCGCATTTTTTAAAAAAATCAAGTTGTTAAAATTGCCATTCAAGCGGTCTATAGAGGAAAATTTATTAAGACCGAGGGGAAAATTAAGAAATGTACTTCAGTCGTTCAAAAATAAATGTTAAAGTGAATTTAGCAGTAATAATAACCAAATCATACTTAACATGTCATAGCACCTCATCTTGGGCACACTAGAAGGAAACCTTTTGTTCCATGCAAAATGCCAATTGTTTGCTTTCCTCCAAATTATAAAAATAAACATAGATTAGGTTAACTCTGAATAGCCAAAACAACAATATTTGATTCAGAAGTCCAGCTTTCTGGCAGGGAGAATTTTACTGTAACAAAATTTTACTACAGCTAATAATACGCTTTCACCACATTGTAGTGGGTTAACGTGACAACAGAAATACTTAATCAGGAGTTGGTTTTATCTTCCAGCAATAAAACAGCAGGACGATATAAAATTAGGTATTTTCAAAGTTTAGAAAACTTGTTGAAGGTTATTCAGTGCCACCCTCCAAAACTTTTCACAAATTTCACGCTGGCCTACTAATTATTTCCAGTACAACAAATTATCTAACCTCTCTTTGCGGACTCTGGTTGCAACACAGCTGCTTCAATAATTTTAATCCCCTTGCATTAGATTTAACTTTTAGAAAAACCATAACTTCATATTTCCATAATAATCATTCAAAGACATTGAGCAAAAGCATACAAAGCTACATTTGAAAGGGACATAATCCCATGTTGCAGTTTTCTGGATAAGACTTCACAGAAATAACTCCTGTTACCTTTCCATATGTAAAGAGGTCCCATGATTTATGAGTCAATTAGTCAATGAGTCATGAGTCAATGAGACTCACAGTCAATATAGCAATAATTTATTGATCAAGCCTAAGCCCTCATTTCAGTGATCAGGCCTAAGCACTCTCTGAAATTTTAGCTTTCATTTTATGGGTTAGGGTAATTGCACTAACTCATTGACTCATAAATACTTAAAACTCATATATAAAAAATATTTCAACATTAGATGCAATGAATTTTTAGCAATTGCTGTAAATAATAGTAATCATTCCTACCACTTCAAAGGATGAATAAATTAAAGTTGAATGCAGTAAGTGTAAGAAGTAAAAAAAGTGGTCCGATTTATTTAAGCTATGATCAATTTCCATCCTAATTGCTTTAGTCCCTGGATAGGGTTAAACAATGGTGGTGAAGTGAACAAACTACCCCAAGGGGGTACTGCTTATGATACTGAGACCAAACAGCTGGCAGAGTTGCCGCAGTACATTTAAGGCTATCAATCTGAAAAATGAATGGAACTGTAGAAAAATTTGGTAAGCGAGCAAGAAGCTTTTACTAATGAATTATAAAATGCCAGTCATTTGTCAATTTAGAACTGGTTCCCCTAAGGGGTCAGATTTCTTTAGCCTACATCCAGAAAACAAGGTTCTGTTACCTTTAAGGGTTGTTTAAAAAAAAAAAGACCCCTCCTCAGCAAACCGCTTCCTCATGTTTGGATTCTCATTGATTTAATGACTTTAACGATATTATGCAAATTTGTTCTACAAAAATACTCAAATACCATAAAAGTATTTTTAACCTAACTTTTTTGCAAAGTTTACTCCTTGAGCCACCAGCTTCAACTTTGATACTTTGTTCTAAAAGCCATAGCCGTTGTATAGCAATGGTGGAGGTGATGATTAGTCACTTTGTATTGGTTCCATTGAAGAAAGAAAGTCAAAGTAATGATTGCACTTTAACCCTTTCACCCCTAAACCGGCCATACTTGGTATTTTACTCTGTCTAAAGCCAGAGTATTTTGCTCTGTCTAACACCAGACCATTTTACTCGTCAATGGGGAACCCCATGGAGTCAACAGTCTTACAGTACTTCTCAACATAAAGAAAATGAATTCTGTGGACTTGAACATTCCCAAAAGGAAATGCCATATATTCCAAATATGGTTGCGTAAACTCTTCAAGATTTACCTGCTTCAGGAACATCAAATCAATGAATATTTTGAATATTTTTCCTGAACTCCTGCAAACTTTGTACACCTTTTAATGGTTTGCCCTTTAAAAGTAACATTCAGAAATAATGCAAATACAACTGAGGCTGCTTGCATTATCTACAAGACAAGACAACACTATCCTTTATTCAAACACAATCAATATTAAAGCAATAACACATGCTTGTGGGGTCATGTGCTAACTATAATAAAGATACACTACAGGAAATAAAAGCTTAAAACTAACTATGTGACAGACATAGGATATCTACACATAAGGGATAAGAAAAATAAATCAATTGCTATCCAAAATATCATATTGCAAATACACCAAAAGGTAACGGTTGATTGACAAGTTCCTTGTGCAAAATGGTAGAGCATGTTTGAAGTCCAGCAGGACCAAGATGAGAAGTTATGATAAAAACTCTAAACATATTTTTTACCAAAATTATTTTACTGCCATCAACCCCAATGAGACCTTATGCATGGGACACTGTTTCTAGCTGCAGCTCCAAATAACATAATATATTAATAACTTTTGCCATGTAAGAAAAGAACAAACATGTGGGGTGTAAGCAAAAAAAGTCCAAGGCAATAAAGCTTCCTTTCAGCCTTTTCAGGAACAACTATACACTGTCAACCATACTTGACTCAAAACAGAATTTCCTTGATCCCACAACACATGACAGTCCCCTAAAACCAAAATTACATCATTAATGCTACCAGAAAACAATAGTAAAAAAAACCTCAATCTATAGATACCTATATACATCTGTACCTATACTTTTGCTCTTCCAAACATTATTTTAACTAACATGGATTTTGATTTTGATTTTAAACTCAAATTGATTGCAAATCCATAACTTGGTAACTACTTGAACGCAAGGATCGTTGAGTTGTGACTGCTAAAAAGTATAATAACTTAGACCTTCACCAGAAAAGGGAATATAAATGAGATTAAAAGCAGCTATTTAAAATATTTGATACTAGGGTTACGTTCCCAATGAGACAATCACATTCAAAATCAAATTCATATCTGATCGAATCATTGATCATTCATGTAGAGGTGCCGATCGTAAGGTGTAACGCAGAAAAAAATAACCTTCACGTTGAACAATATTGCCATTTCCCTGCCACCTGGTACAAGCCAATTCACACATGAACGGAAACCTTAGGAATCCTCCTTTCTGCACATTACAGTAACTTTTTGTACCCGGTGGCAACAAACTTTCCACATTAAAAATTGCGCAAAAAACTCACCTGTTTCGCAGCTCTTTTCCCACGAAATAAAATTTTCCAGGAGCAAATTTTCCGAGGATGCTGGTTGGATTGGACTTTCAAACGATTTACACAACATAGACGTTCTCTAAGAATACATTCCACTTGAAACTGGCGTTAAAACTAGCCTTGATCGCTCTAAAAAGAACGGAAACCAACAAGCGACCGATCCTCAAACGGCAGCCATTTTTCTGTTCTTCTCGGGAGTGCTTTTTTCACGAGAGCCAATGATAGTCCCGGAAAAGGGTCACGTGTCATATCGCGCGACTCATGCGCAGACATTTTTCGCCAGTGAAGCAAAGGTAATGATAGTGAAGCCGTTTATTAGAAATATGATGACAAATTCAGGGATGTAAACTGCAAGCCACATGGTATTCAACCTTGTCGAAGGATCATCTGTTTCATTCGTCATTCTCAAGCTAAGGCAGATTCAAATTGTCTGGCGTTGTCTCTTGCCTGTTCTAATAAGTTGAAAAAACAAAAGATTAAATTTGCTGAAAAAGACATCTCCCAGTCTCCCTTTTTTAGCCGGGGCCGAAAATTTCAATTGGTTTTATCGGTACGAGTGACTGGCGTCTTTTAAGAACAAGAGAGCTTACGAAACGACGACGCCGACGGCAACGACGACGCTACAAAACGGTAGGTTTATTGAGCAAAAACAATGGCTCTGCACACTCTGCACGTGCGTTTTACATTTTGGTACATTTCTTTGCCGTCATCTCCTAAATGACGACGTGAAATGACCAAATTCAAGGTTCTGTGGAGGACCTTAGCACATGACGATGAATTTTCAGTTCTCTCTCTACGCTTCCAACCCACTCATACCAGTTTAATTCCTCAACAGTTACTACACATTTTTAATGCGAAACGACATGAAATAGTTTCGCAGTGATATGAATAACGCGAACTCGTATTTTTAAATGAAGTCCTCGTAGCCGTCCTCGTCTTCGTTTCGTAAGCTCCCTACAGTTACTGCGACGGAAACGTTCCATCCCGTTTACGTCGTACAATGTGGATGAAATTAAAATAAATTGGTGCGAACTGTTTCAGAGTAAAAATAGAGACTATAGGGTTCACAGTTTTACGCTGACCTTGTCGTCAAAACCTCGAAATTGGTGATTTCTTGTTGTTACGCAGTGTACCCCCAAAATATATGCTAAAATTCGTACTGCAAGTGCAGCACGAATTTTTTTTGTGGCGTTGCCGTTCACGTGGCAGGTGAAAATTTGCGTTTTTCTACAAATCCAGGAAACTTGCTTTATTGTAGTTTATTTCTTGCGTGTTTTCTACGGATATCTACCTAGAAAATTGTCAAAAGCGAGAGACACGGTACGGTGGCCCGCAAGTGCCAGGCTGCAAAGTGAAGAGTTGCCGCTAATAAAGTAAAGTTGCTGCAAATTAACGTTTCTGCAAATTTAGAATAGTTGTTGCAAATTAAAACACCAAGAGTATGCGCGCGCACTTAAGGAAGGACAGGTACAAAACACAGGTCACAGGTCATTGCTTTATCAATACAAAAACAACCCTAACTGTTTACAAATGCTAACATTAGGCCTAATTAGGCCTAAGGTTAGCTTTAATGGCTGTTTAACTACTTTGCGCATTGTTAAAACAATGACCTGTGACCCACCTTTTGTACCTGCCGTTCTTTCAGTGCGCCCGTATACTTTTGATGTTTTAATTTACAGCAAAATTTTAATTGCAGCAACTCGTTTTGTAAATTTGCAGAAACTATTGTGAATTTGTTTGCGGCAACTTTATTTTATTTGCAGCAACTGTTTTATTTACAGCTTGTCCCTTGTTGGCCACCGTAGGAATAAGAGATATTGCTTGGATTTATAACAAGCAATATTTTAAGGAGGCTCTGAATCGTCTCCATTTCACCTTCCGGCAACAATTTATGGAGGTCACCGAGTTCGTTACCACGACGCAACCTATCTTAACTACAATCGGCGTCAAAATTGTTGAGACATTCTTATCCTTTATAGTCGATTTCAAGCTCGGTGCGCAAATGGCCCCCTCCTCCGCAACCCTGGGACATTGTTGTGTTTTTCTGTTTTCTACGAGCCTTGTCGACAGCGGTACAACATTGATTAGGGTGGGTGAGGGGGGGTCTCCCGGAAACGTACTTTTTGGACAAGTTTTCTTTGCAAACAATGAATGTTTCGTTGCCAGTGTGTTCTGTTGGAAGCTGTCTCAACTAATTTTGTCGCCCATTGTAGGTTGACAAACCCAGTCGGAATCTGCGTTTTATTTCGTCTTTTTAAAATTATTTTATTTAAGTAGTGTCTTTGTGGGTAGAGTCATCTGCTCGTATTTTTGCTAGGCTTCAGGGGGTAGTAGAAATGGGTAGATTTTATCTGGTGCACACATTAGAATATATAATTAACCTGCAGTGGCGTCGAAAGTCATTGTAACTAGAATGTCGTTTTAGTGGATCTTTGAGGAAAATATACCCTTATAGATCTCTAGAATGGAACTTGAATTGGATAAACAAGACAGGTGGGGAAAAACAAAATTTCTGGCCCGGGTTGCTGAAAAAACGGTTAGCGCTAACCAGCCTTAAATACCTTGGAAACCTATAAGTTTTGATACTTGTTAACCAACGGTTAGCGCTAACCAGGCTTCGAGCAACTGGCCCATGGAATCTTAAAAGCGACAAGTAATGGTCTTCGACAACAATTGCATCTTTTTCCGTAGGATATCACAAAGTGAGCTTTATTTCTAATATTATTTTACAAACTGTGCTCTTATGTACAACACCGAAACCAAATGGCAAATTCTGTATGGGTGTAAAAGGAATTGAACGCCTTGAAGGCATCATAGTGTTTACTGAAGTCGCATCTCAGTAATCTAGCAATTTACATTTAATTTGTACTCCATTCTGTACAATTTTCAGGTAAGAACAAATAATTGAAAATGAGATAGTGAAGAATTATTGGAAAGAAAGCTTGTTTTCTATTTTGTGCTTTGTTATTGACGGAAAAGGTTTTTCCGAAAGGGGTTTGATCTGAAGTTTATTTAATCACGTATTGTGGTTCTTGTTTGCACGCACGCAATTAAAATAGGGAGGGGTTTTTTTTTGTTTGTTTCAATAAATTTTAGGCTGGAAAAGGCTTTTGTGACATTTTTCGTCCAAATGAAGGGCCAAAAATAAAGCTTTTTAACGACCTTTTTAAGCGGAATATTTTTTGTACTTTAATGTTATCTGTCAAAAATTTGCATAATGAGCTTGAAATAAACACACTCAAGAAATTTAATTGCATTTACCTCTTCGTCGAGTTCTCGTTAACATTGTACTTTTTTCAGGCGATAAAAACAATTTATAATTTAAATAATTTTTGTTGGTCAAGAATTTATTTGAAAGAAAGCTTGTTGTCCATTTTTTGCCTCATTATTGAAAGAAATGGTTCTTCAGTGAAAGGATGGATCAACATTGCTCCAGACAAGATTGCTTCCCGACCCAACAGATGAAATGAAAATATTCAGTTAAATATTACAACAAAATTAAAAAAGTAAAGACGGAAGTGTCTTAGCTAGAAAGTACGTTGTTAAACTCTGAAAGCGACGAACGATTAACATTCTTCCCTGTAGTTCATTCAATGTAAACAAGAACCTTGACACAAGGTGATCACGTGTACCCTTGTGGTCACCTAGCACGTGGTCAATTTCTTCCTTTTGATATAACATCGTGACCTTCCCTTGATTCATAGAAGTCAGAGACGAGATTGCAGAAATTTTAGTGTCCCTTAGAAAATGGTGATCTTTTTATTGACTGCTTTGAGTTCGTTTCTCATTCCTCAGATACTGGAATAGTATTGACTTAACCTTTTATCGTTTCGTTCTGTTCGTAGCAAGCTCCAATTGCTTTTTGTCAATGCAAATAACAAAATAAACGATCTTTTTTACCCCACCGTATGTGGATTAAAAGCCATTTTTTAGTTGTATTTACGGAAGTAAAATTTGCCGTTTTTAATATTGCTGTTTTTTTTTTTTTTCTGGTGAAACTTATTTTTGGGGATCAAGTACCATCCGCAAAATCAACAAAAATTAAACCCCTCAAAACAAAAGTGCTAGCCCGGTAAACCAAAAAAAATTGACCTGACATCAGATTAGACTGAAAAGAATAGGAATTATGAAGCGGAAACAACATGTTCAGTCCTTCCTTAGTGTGTGGCATAAACGTTTGCTTAGTGCAAACGTGCATGCATGACATGCAGAAAAGCGTCCGTCACAGCAATTTGCAGTTAGTTTTTTTGCAGACCATTTCACTTAAAGGGCCTATGTCACGTTATTTTAGGGTGTTGCAGGAAAATCTTTAGTTAATCACGAGTTAACTCGAAAATGGTAATGAGGAATTCCTTTACCGATAAAATTATCGTTACATCACAAACTAAAAAATTCTGGGAAAAAAGATGACGTTATCCAGGCGATTTCTCTTCATGCCGATTTTCTCATAATCTTGAGAAACGTCGTGCCGACCTTTCTCAAGATTACCTAAATGTAATGCACCTATCAATGTTAAGGCCGAGTCCATTTATATTCATCCGTGCTTCTCTTTCCTTTTGCAGTATTTCTTTTATGTTGTTCAACACTTTTAAGTGGTTATTGCAATGTTTCATTCTACTTTTTGGGCATTTTACGAATCATGGAATTATATCATTTTGCGTGACATAGCCCCTCTAGAGAAGAAACGAGCGAGTTTCACTCACGAGCATGTCTTTTTACATATAGACTGAATTTATTACCAAAGCTTAAAAAAATAAAAGACCTCAAAATGGGAAAGGACATTACAAAATAATTAAACTTGTGAACGTGTGAGGCAAAGAGCCTTTGCTGGCACGACGTCTGGGTGACCCCTCAAATGGTCTTAATGATCCCCAACTTGAAAAAATTAACTGGAACGCTGCAGTTCAATACTACCCAACTCAGTGGCTTCTGTTTTTGTGTAACATGTACCACAGGAAACCCAGTGTACGCTCACGGAGCGTCTAGTCTCACATGTGAAAGATAAAAGCAATATCCTCACTGGATGCGGTAAAGGTATGATTTTTTACGAAAAGGAAGTTCCTAGTATTTCATCAGTATGTATACAATAATGAGTTTTTTACATAGAAAATAGTTATATTGTTTTTCCTGGTGAAGACGAATGCTAAGTATATACCACACAAATGAATAACTAACAGACCAAATACCGTTCATTACGTACTGACGAAATCAAATGATTCCGACCAAGGGAGTCTACATTTGGCATCCATTTGATCGGAGGTGAATAATAATCAGTTTCTAATCACCTCACAGTCAGC
>NC_090874.1:45734958-45742458 GCF_036669935.1 Montipora foliosa | reverse complement strand
AAGTATCCATTGGGATCATAAATAGGGCCGACAATTGATAGCACTCCTCTTCTGGTTTGAAGGTCGATCGTGAAGCTTGATACGGAACTGGAAGCTGTCGCTTTCGACGCACTACATTACGCATAAAGCTCTCTCGATAGGTAGCGGATCTACCACTAAGTTCAGTTCCTTGATACCCTTCGCATGATCTTCCGCTGGAATAGCTTTGTCACAGATGCCTTGACTAGCTTTAATCAGAAGAGATGTATGGCTTCAGTAACGGTTGGCACAGATTTAAGCCCATCATCTACATAGAAATTCTTGCGTATGAATGTAGGTGCATCGGCACCGAATTCTTCTTCACCATTATCTGCTGCTCGTCTGATCCCAACGTGCGCACAAGCTGGGGAGCTGCTGGCGCTGAACAGATGAGCTTTCATACGGTACTCAACTAATTCCTTTGACGGGTCTCCGTTCAGCCACCAACAGAAACGCAATAGGTCTCTATGTTTTTCCCAGATCACAAACTGATGGAACATGCTCTTTACGTCCGTCCTTAAGGCAATACTTTCGTGGCGAAAACGACACAGGATCCCGAAAAGATCATTCATAAAATCAGGACTTTGCAGCAGGTAGTCATTGAAGCTGACACCATTGTACTGCGCTGAACAGTCAAATACTGCACGTATCTGTCCTGGTTTCTTGGGATGGTAGACTCCTGTATGAAGATTATAGTTAACTTTGCTGTCTTGTACTTCAAGACGAACAGCAGGGATTCTTTTTGCACATTGAGAAGTTAGGTCCCTTATAAAGGTCTGGTAGTCTGTGAAGAACTTCGGATTCTTTTTGAACTTTGCATTCAGTTGGTTCCATCTTTTTACAGCAAGCTGACGGTTGTTGGCAAGACACACATTGTCAGACTTCAAGGGAACTGGCATTTCGTACCGTCTATCAGATTGCGTCTTCACACCATTCTCCAGGATCCTCAGAAATCTCTCATCTTCCACGGAATAGGGTTTCTTCTTGTCACTTGTGTCAGTAAAGTCAGTTTCCAACACACGGAAATTTTCTTTGGGTCAATGATCTCTTTAGCCTTTGTAGAGAGAATGCAAATCCGCTTGGAATTTCTGACACTTCCTCTGACACTTCCTCTGTAGTCTCTATTCTCTATGTTACCTGACTTGCAGACTCTTCCGATCAGACACCAACCAAGAGGGGTTCTCAGAGCATACTATTTCCCTCGGTCGATAGCCTTTGGACGATTGTTACCATTCAAGATAGAGATCTCTGCGTCTGCATGGTATGGTGCTAATCTATCAGCAACACTGTTCAGATGTTGCCATTCTCTCGCAACTTCAAGCTTTGGAATTTGTGACCGATTGGCTGAAACATCTCCTCGGCTGAAGGCCACTGGCATCTTCACAACACATTCTCTGCGGTAATCCAGGACTTCCAATCCGGATATTTTGCTGGTTTTCACTCTTGCGTTCTACTCTTGCATTGTCGTCAACAGGAGTTCAGTTGATGGACCTTCCAGATTGAACTGTTTGCTCAAAGTGTGACACAAAACTAGCATTTGAATGGTCGTCAAGGACTGCATACTGCAAGATTTCTTTCTCTGGCTGACCCACTGGCCTGACCGATACTGGTACAATCAAGGTGTGATCAAATCGACCACCTTGGTCAGGAAGCATACATGCCCTCACACAATTGGAAACGACGACATCGACTTGTGATTGTCCCTTTTGAAGGCAGGTGGGGTGCATCCCTGAGCACGTTTTACACTTGGACCTTTCTTTGCAGTCTTTCACTTGGCGACTCTTACTGATTGCACAGCCCATACACAAACGTTCACGAAAGAAATTGTTACTCCTTTCGCTGAATGGCTTCTTGCAGAAATCTTGACAGTCATCTAACTTATGTCCTTCACCACAGAACAGATATTTGCGTGAGTCAGTAGGACAAGAACGCTTTTGTTTGTTTGTCTCCTTGGGGTTCGGTTCATGGTTGACACCACTCTTGCCAGATGTAGACAGTGAACTAGCCATATTCTTCTCATACTTTGGTTTCTGATTCCTTACAGGCTTTTGTGTGGTTTCTGTGATCATCCCTTCAAGTTCCGGAATATTCCCTCTTTCTACTGCCTCTCTGACAAATTCAGCAAACTTGAGAAAGGAAGGATAACTGGCTTCACCATTAGCGTGCCTCCATTGTTTAATTACATTTCTCCACTTGACTTCCAGATAGTAGGGTAGTTTGGCTAACAGCTTCACCTTTTCCTTTGGATAGTCTAAGATGGAAAGTCCTGGAATAGTTTCCCTTGCTGCTAAAACCTTATCCAGTAGGTCTGAAAACTCTCTCAGGCCAGAAGCATCCCAGAAGCATTATCTTGGGCCATTTCTAAAGCTGGTTAATAAAAGCTGTACTGACAACATTGCAATTTTCATACCTCTCCTCCAACACAGATTTGGCCTTTTGGTATGCATCTTCTGTTCCAATCAGAAGATAATGTTCTACAACTTGCTTTGGTTTACCTGCTACATGCTGATTCAAAAGGTTTAACTAGATATCAGGTTCACGTGGCCTGGAATCCACTAGGGCATTAAAGGCACTTTCCCATACAGTCTATTGTAGCGGGTCACCACTGAATACAGAGATTGAACGCTTAGGCTTGCAAGAGTCCCGGGACAAACAGCTGTTTGCTCAAAGTACTTTGTTACAAATTTGCTTCGGTTAGTTTGCCCATGCACCTTTCCAATGAGGAAGCTACCTTTTCCTAACCTTCACCGACGGAGTGTTCAAGGTAATGACCGGCATATACAGTCTGTGTTACAGCTCCTGGAGGGAATGAAGGTGCTGGGGCTCGCAAGCTACATGTTGTAGACTGCTGTGTTACCCACACTAGTACTTGTAGTCACAGTTTCTTTCGTGAACTACAGTCTGTTTTGTCAGTTTTCCCTGTCATTTTTAAACTGAAAAACTTTAATTCTAGAATGCGAGGCTTAGTTGATGTAATCAGCTGTGCACCGTATGTTTAAACAAAAATTTCTTTTTGACCAATCCAGGCACAGATTTACGATTCCTCATGTAATGGAAACAAATAGTTCCCAGTTCAATTTGCTGTTTTTAATTGTTTTTGATTTTCTAGGTAAAAGTCCATCTTGTTTGTATTTACAATACAGAAAAGCATTCATTGGAAAGTGAAAGCGAAATTGCAGAAAGGAAGGAAAGATATCGGTTCCGTCCGATATACTGTATACAGGCATCCGGTTTAATTAAATCCTCGTTAAAATGAGGTCCTTCATCGAACGGCAAAGGTTGACAACATCATTCAGTGTATTGAAGGGATATTTACAAAGGCTTGAAAGGAAAAAAGTTGATCCCCCACTTGTCTGAAGCAAATTTAGGTTTGGCGAGCACTTAATACAGCTGTCAGGTCTCTTCTTCCTTGAGCAAGGAATATTGCATAAAGCAACCCGGTACTTCACAGCAAAGGCCTTCGTATGGAGAAGTATGGCGGACAGTACCCGCAACCATACTCTAAGTTCCAGTAGTGGTATTTTAACGGAACCATTGGATACTTGGTATTGGATCATCCGTGGTATCATCGCTGTGCTGACAATCACTGGAAACGGCCGTCTCATCATTTATTTTATAACTTGCAGACGGCATCTGCGAGTAATTAACCAGTAACTGGTTCGTTTTATCCTTGACGATTGCAAACTTTTGCATCGGTTTGTTTGTCACATTAAGTGAATTTGCCTGCAAGTTTTATTTTCAATGCGACTGGTACTTGCAGATTGTATTTTATAACTTTCTGCTGTTTTCTTCAACAACGAACCTTTGGGCCATGACAATCGACAGATACATTTGTATTGTGCACTCTCTGAGGTATGCATCGTTGTTGACAAGCGAGCGAGTAATTGCAATGGTGGCCATAGCCTGGAGTTCCTCGTTCGCTGCAACATTTGTTCGCCTCCTTTGGTTTCAAAACGATCACTTTCAACAGAAGATCGAAAAATATTATCTAGTGGCTGTGGTTGTTTTATTCGGCATTGTTTCTTGCCTTGTACTAATTTTTGTTTTTTATTTATCTTCGTATTGTCTTTATTTCACGAAAAGTATCCAAGCAAATAATCACCCAATCAGTTGACATGAATCACAACTACAAACCAAAGGAGCTGAAATTTCGAAGCTGGCATAGGAGACAAAATTTGTCTACAAGCCTTCTTGGCTCCGTTATCTCGTTATTTGTTCCGTCCTTGTAACAGCCTTAGTGTCTCTTTATCGTTTTGCTTTACCTACAGGCTTTGCTCTATTTATGGGAGGCGCGGTGGCCTCATGTTTAGTGCGCTCGACTCTGGATCGAGTGGTCTGAGTTCGGCTCCTGGCCAGGGACATTGTGTTGTGTTCTTGGGCAAGACACTTTACTCTCACGGTGCCTTCTCTCCATCCAGGTGTATAAATGGGTACCGGCGAATTTAATGCTGGGGGCAACCCTGCGATGGACTAGCATCCCATACAGGGGGGAGTAGAAATACTCCTAGTCGCTTCATGCTACAGAAACCGGGGATAAGCGCCGGCCTGATGGGCCTTCTAGGCTCGTAGCAGACTTTACCTTTGCTCTATTAAACCGGTTCTCGTGAAAGTAGCGTACTTGTTCGTTTATTTAAACTCCAGCGTTAATTTCATCGTGTACGCATTGATCAAAAAAGATAATTTATTCGTATTGAAATTAAACGTATGTTCTGTTGTCGTAATTCAGTCGAACCGCCTTAGCCTACTTTCAGTATTGCGGAGAATATTCCATGATGGAGTAGTCGCTGACCTAAGGGGTAAACTGTTTTGTAACAGTGACTCCACGCATTAAGGCAACCGGGCTGGATAAAATTCCTGCTAAAATTCTTGAATTTTGAACGAGCATAGTTGTACCATGGTTGACTTGGGTTCCGTTTAACCTTAATTCATTCAGCGGGGAAACAAAATGGAACAATCTTTTTCGCAAATGATGTAAAAACGTTCATCGCTGCAAAGGAGGCGAATGGCGATTACATCTCAACACTACCAGGATATCATAAAACACTTAAGGACGGTGCCTACTATTGTTATTGCTCATACGTTCTGCGCATCTCGAGATACTCGGATTTCATAAGACTGCTCAAGTGTATATATTAAGGCTTGACCAATCTAATTATTATGCATATTTTTATTTGAAGGGAAGCATTTGTCCAATGTCCACTGAAACTTAGCAGAAAGTTTTTTATTGGTGTTGTTATTAAATTGCCAAAATATTTTGCATCGCATTTTGGTCACGTGACCTTGAAACAACTTTTAACGTTTACATCCTTTACTGAAAAATGGGGAACATTTATACTTCAAAATATTGAAAACGTTTGGCATAAACACGTTTAGTACAACTGTGCCTACCGAATGCCGCCTTTTAATGTGGTACTCCATATTTTCCTTTTAAGATATTTGGATGTTTATCATGTCAGGTGACCTATTTTCCTTAATTGTTCATTGCTCTTAACATGTGGACATGATTAAAAGGCGGTATGACAAAGCCCTTTCAAGGGGTCATCGAATAATCATGAAACAAGATTGATATAATGTAGCTGAATGTTCCCCATTTCTTGAATAAAAAATATAACTGGGATAAGTCGATTTCGGTCACGTGACAAAAATGTGGTACGGAACATTTTGGAAAAGTTATACCAATACCGATAACTAACTGCCTGCCAAGTTTCATAGGCCATGGACAAATGCTTTCCCTTGAAAGGTATGTTTGTTTTTTTCGGGTCACCCCTTTTTAAGTGTGCCTTTGTGGATTGATGGTGTTGCAAATTATTCGAAATTAAGCAATTTGATAACCGAGTTTTTTTCAAAGATGACAAGAATTTTAGCCATTCTGCATTTCAAGTGTTCTTTTATGGAAATGATTAATAGGTAGCCATAGTTGTTTTCATTAATGTGAGAGGAATTTTGTTCTTTCATGTAAATGATTAATATGTAGCCATATAGTTTTGCACGTCAGAAAATATTGGTTTAAAAATTCTGGTGTAAAATGTTTAAACGTTTATTGTTTAATGTTTATTTGGGAAACCAGCAATATTTCTTTAAGCTTAGCTCCTGTGCATTTAGGAGAATTTTGCGTTCTTGAGCAAATTTAATTTATGCAACAGTTATTTACAAACAAGGAGCCACTCAAAGGAAACCTCCACTAAAACAAAAAAATTATAACCTTAAACCACGGAACAACGCTTGTTGTAATTTTGGCTTTCAAATTTCCCGGGCGCCGCCATCTTGAATAATTATGACGAATCGGGGTTGCCTTATTGTTCCAGAACAAACGTTCTTAGGGTAACCAAGATACGTCACAATTATTCAAGATGGCGGTGCCCGGGAAATTTTAAAGCCAAAATTATAACAAGCATTTTTGTTTGAACAATTTTAATTGTAAACATTATGTTTTGTGGTTAAAAGTTATTTTGTTGTTTTAGTGGAGGTTCCCTTCAAAAAAGAAATATTTAGTGTTTCGTTTCTGGAATGGTAAGGGCGGGAGAAGAGAAAAACGGTTTGGAAAATGTTTTCTTTCTGCATTTTTCGCTCGTTTCAATCCAGTTTGACGTATATAATGATAGCTGTGGTCCACACTAGCGGCTACGCAGATATTCAAGTCAAGCATCGGAGTGATATATACTTAAGGCTGAGTGTTTATTTTTAATTTGCTTAGAGCTGCTTTTTTCGCTGCATTGCAATTTTTGGCATAAGACTTATCTTTAGAAGCTCTGATAAGGTTACACTTGCCTGGAGGACCTATAACTAGAACAGAAACAAAAGGAGAGCGAAAGAGAACGACAACGATAAAACAGAATGCCGGTAATAGCTCATACTTGTGGGAAGAAGTTACTCCTCAAATTCTTTCCTTGGGCACTAAACCGTTTGTTATTTTCAAATAGTGGTTTAATCGGTTTTTCCTTTGTTCAGGAATGAAAATCGAATTTTTATTGTCAAATGGAAGTAAAAAAACAATCATCTGTTCTCTTTTGGACATAAAGAAAAAGTTGATTTGTTTGTTTGTTTTGCTCTATAATGCGATCGAACAACTTGAATGCTTTTTAATCCGTTTGCCCAACTGGTTTCCTATCTGCCTCGACAGAGACAAGAAAACTTTGCCCTCATGTTATAAACACGTAATCGCAATGAGCTCTCGTAAAATTAGGGCAAAATTTCACTAACTTGTGTTTTCAGAGGTTTGTTTAAAACACCTAAACGTTATTTAAGTGTTTGAGTGTTGTTGTGGCTGAGGGAGTGCTTGTTTTCCTTTAAAACTCACGCAGTTCAAGAAAAATTCATCGCCGAACTGGTGAATTGCAAAGTAAATTTCACTCGAAAAACCGATATCGCACTCATCGCTTCCTGATTCATGCGATATCAGTTTTTAGCGTAAAATTTACCGTGGAATTCACCAGTTAGGCAATGAACTTTTCTATAGAGGAAAGCAAAGAAAATTCTTTAATT
>NC_090874.1:45677458-45719958 GCF_036669935.1 Montipora foliosa | reverse complement strand
AATCATCATAATCAACAACGCGGCTGACCGAATCCGCGTAAGAGTTGAGTGAGCGTGGGATCCACTCAACTTCAAGTGAATTATCATGAGCGGCACAATAGGCGAAAATTTTGAGAGCTAAAGCATGCAAACGAAGGCTGTTGCTGCCCTTGGCGGAAATAGACGCCGCGTTCTTACTATCCGTAAAGACCTTGACCACTTTGCCCGTAAGGGAAGCCCGAAACGATTTCAGGCCGTAAAGAATGGCTAACAATTCCCTGGCGTTACTATCTAAACCGGACTCCAAAGAGGAAAACGCTTGAAAGAAAAAATCGAACTCCTCGCTATCAACGCGGAAGGCACACCCACAGCAGGCGAAACTGCTGGCGTCGGAAAACACGAGAGTCACGGGAAGCGAATATCTGGTGAGAGACCTCCCATTGAGTCTGGCACAGTTAGAAAGCCAGAAATCACTTTCCTGAAGGCATTCGGAGAAAAAGTGACCTAAAATCCAAAGGACAATCCCACCGCTGTGAAGTTTGACGAATGACTGAAGGAATCTGGACATAAGGAGTGCAATGTTGCCAAAACCCGGGGTGAGGGAAATAACAGAGGCAACCGCGCGTGGGGTAACGGAGCGAGACCCAGATTTTAGTGATAGGAGTGCCCTAAGCAACTTGACAATGCGGCGGTGAGGAATAAATATGCGGCCACGCGAAAGATCCCAGACAATGCACAACCATTCTAAAACCTGGGTAGGAACCCAAATAGATTTCTCCTCATTGGCAACCACGCCCACATTGGCCAAATCGGATCTAACAGCCGAAGCAGTACTCTGAGCTACCGAAAAATCATGGAGGCATCCGGCGCCATCGTCTAAATACAAGACCAAGGGTATGCCCCGGGAGCCCCAATGCCTAACTAACGGCCTAAAAACCTTTGTGAACACGTAAGGCGCTGACGAGAGAACGAACGGGAGCACGGCGAAAACAAAAAACCTGGTCTCTACAGAGCTACCGAGGGGCCACTGAAAGCCTAAAAATATTTGAGATTCCTCATGAATGCTTACTTGGTGATACCCAGACTTCATATCGAATTTAAACATATAACCTGGTGAGTGTACGTAATTAAGAAAAGTCCTACTATCCTCCATTTTAAACTTAACTTTGGGAATAAACTTATTGACGTGACGGAGGTCGAGAATAAGCCGGCACTTTCCCACAGAGCTAACGGATACCGTTAAAGGATTTACAACCGTGGGAGGCGTAAAAACTTCAATAACAGAACCCGCAAGAGGCAGATCAGAAATAGCACTGTCAACAAAACTGGCGTGATCTAAGGCAGACCTATTGTTACAGAAAAACGCTCTAGGAGGCCATGAAATAAAAGGAATGCGATACCCGAAACGGATGATATAAAGAACCCAAGGGGAGGAACCGATGCTAACCCAAAAATCAACCTTGCTCCTGAGCCTATCTTTATACACTATGGGCGCTGACCCCTGCTTATACTCAAAACCACGAGAGGACAAACATTGTTCGTATTCAGAGTCGAAAAAGTACTTATCTTGTGAGAGTAAGTCAGCAAACTCCTTCTCCACACGGGCGTTGACATCACCCGCCTTCGAGCCAGAATGCGAAGCTGAATAGTGAACGCCTAGAGCACCGAAAGCCTCCTGCTGTAAAGACGCCATAAACGAATTTTCAGGAACGGTTAACGGCGCCTGTGGAACTAGCTGGCAGCTGTCTAGATGAGCAGCTGACGTGAAATCTTGCGAGACGGACCGGGCACTCCTTCCACCAGTGGCCTGAAGAACCGCAGTATCGACAAGGCCCTCGGGTGAATTCACGGTTAGTGGTGAAACTGTGTTGGTTTGAAGAGGAAGAGAACGGCTGTGAAAAATGCCAAGAACGCTGGTTCCCGTTCCCGTTCCCGTTCCCGGTTGAACTGCCTTGAGTAAGGGGAGAAGAAAGGTTGAGCTTGACGATTTCGGACCGCAAATCCCTCAACATTACGCTTCTTTCTTTGTCGAACTTGATCTCTCAGAGCCTGCCTCTCTGCAGCGCGAATTCTCTTGTCGTCGTCCTCGCTCAACGAGACGGGACTAGATTCGTAGTGTTTAACGGTCAACCAACCGGCCTCGGACAAATCCGCGATCTGTATCTTGCGATTACGTTCCTGTAATAGTTCTACGGTTCGGGAGGTAGATCGGCCAAATGATCCATAAGTGAAACAAGCTTGGCTAACACTTGACCGTTAAATTTGAAATTACGTTCGTTGCCGGTGTGATTAAACTTGATCTCCGACTGTTCCCTCAAAGAATTAGAAGCAGAAAGGGCGGCTGAGGCAACTTCTTGCGATTTCTGTACCTCGGACGAAATAACTGATTTGTGAAGGGCGAGCTGACTAACAACGAAATCTTTGAAACTATCAAGATCTTGCTTTGTAACAGGCTCGTCTCCCATACTACAAAATTAAGCTCGGCAAGGTGCGAGCGGTAAAACTGGCTGTGTCGAGTGACTAACGCGAGAGGCGACAAGGCTTAAATACCGAGATGTGGCGTAAAATCCCTAGAGGATCAAACTGCGGCCATAAATGCAAATTCCGAACATAAACACATGACTCAATTCGTGCGATTTTATTCTAGCATGTTTTTAACACCCCCTTTTGTACATTTTCATACTTTACATACTTTTACTTCTTAGTTTTATATTTATGTGTATGCAAAAATTTTATCTTCACTTTTAAGCTTGATAATGTCCGAAGTTCGGTCGAAACGTCGCGCATTTTACCCGGTAATTTTTACCTCAATTTGTTTTAAAAAGCCTTTACTTATAACGAGTCTCAAATTCAAGCGGAAAATACATAACTTCTCTGTATCCATTTTTTCTAATCGCAGTGAATGGCGACCGAGAACATTTGCCTTAGGAAAATTAAGAAATATGGGCCTGGCTTGTACTGAACTGTTACTGTATTTCACTGTAATATTTTAAACAATAAGTTGAAAAAGTTTCTTTTTGAACAAGCATTTAGCGAATACCTTTCGTCGGAAATCTTAAACAGACGAACATCGCGGGCGGAACGGCAAACAACAAACGGCTAGCCGACGTTCAGCGTTCGCCGTTTTCGCGGTGCTTAATCTAACTACTGTTACGAGTTATCGGCGATAAATATAGTTGCTTTACTTAACTTAACTTTTTGCTATTTCCAAAGTGATCACTTGTACTACTGTTACCCAGGGCTTGAGGATCCAGAGATGCTGTCATGCGTGTTACACAATTCATTTGGAGAGACTGGCGTTGTGGTTCAGTACTCTTATGACACCTGATTAGGGCGGTATTTCGAAACTCTTGCATTCTCAAGGAATAAAGGAATTGGCGTAGAACAAGACATCTACGGAATGGCGGATATTAAATATGGCCTTTTTGGATAGTGTGTTGGATTCTGTTACACCGAGGACAGCGTAGAAAAACCAGGGAAGAATTGAGAGTGTGCTGAGAGCAGTGACAACGAATAACGTGGCTGTCAATTTCCTGTCGGAGGCCCCTGCCCCAGATAGCTGTGGAGGGGCATTTCTTTTTACGTTAAAGATAATAATCATATAGGATACTATGACAGTCGAAAGGACAATTATCATAAGTGAAGCCCAAACGATTTTGGAGGCTTTTAAGTCAGTAAGAAATAGCGCAGCGTCTGCGGACGCCAGGACAAGAGCTAATAGCCAAATGCAAACAACGGTCTTTAAATAAATCCAGTTCATCATTCGAGAGTGTCTGAAAGGAAATAAAGGTGCATGAAGGCGTTCCAACGACAGCAAGGCAAGATGAAGCATGGAGCAATTTGCAAACAAAAATTCAAAGTAAATGGCTGTGAGCTTTTTCCAACTGAATCCACTGTAAGGTTTAAAGGTTAGCGTATGGTAAATATGCAAGGGCCCTGACACAGCTCCCACCAGGAAATCAGCCACAGCCAGGTTTATGATCAGGTACGTAGTGCACTTGCGTAGATGGTGATTTCTTGCAAAGGTGATGATAGTGAAGCCGTTTATTAGAAATATGATGACAAATTCAGGGATGTAAACTGCAAGCCACGTGGTATTCAACCATGTCGAAGGATCATTTGTTCCTTTTTCATTCGGCATTCTCAAGCTAAGGCAGATTCAAATTGTCTGGCGTTGTCTGTTGCCTGTTCTAATAAGTTGACAAATCAAAAGATTAAATTTGCTGAAAAAGAAATCTCCGAGTCTCCCTTTTTTAGCGGGGCCGAAAATTCCAATTGGTTTATCGGTAAGAGTGACTGGGGTGTTTTAAGAACAGTTACTGTGACGGCAACGTTCCATCCCGTTTACGTCGTACAATGTGGATGAAATTAAAATAAATTGGTGAGTAAAAATAGAGACTATAGGGTTGACAGTTTTACGCTCACGTTGTCGTCAAAACCTCGAAATTGGTGATTTCTTGTTGTTACGAAGTGTACCCCAAAAATATTTGCTAAAATGCGTGCTGCAAGTGCAACACGATTATTTTTTGTGGGGTTGCCGTTGACGTGGCAGGTGGAAATTTGCGTTTTTCTACAAATCCAGGAAACTTGTTTTATTTTAGTTCATTTTTTGCGTGTTTTCTAGAGGTATCTATCTAGCAAATAGCGATGTTTCTCGTGACGTCATCTATTGTTATTAATATGCCAACCAGAACCTAATTGGCTGTTGAGACAATGACTTCTTTTGTTCCGTGGTTAGTAAATTTGAATATCAAAAGAAATGTGACGTCAATGTTTGTAAACAAGAAATGTCACTATTGCCAAAATCGAGAGACACTGAGCTGGAATGTACGGTGGCCCAAATAAAATAAAGTTGCTGCAAATTAAAGTTTCTGCAAATTTAAAATACTTGTTGCAAATTAAAACATCAAGAGTATGCGCGCGCACTAAAGGAAGGACCGGTAGAAAACACAGGTCACAGGTCACAGGTCCCAAGTCACGGGTCATTGTTTTATCAATACAACTGTTTACAAATGCTAACATTAGGCCTAATTAGGCCTAAGGTTAGCTTTAATTAATTTAATGGAGGTTTAGGTACTTTCTGTATTGTTAAAACAATGACCTATGACCCGTGTTTTGTACCTACCCTTCCTTCAGTGCGCGCGTATACTTTTGATGTTTAAATTTACAGCAAAATTATTTTAATTGCAGCAACTCGTTTTGTAAATTTGCAGTAACTATTGTGAATTTGCTTGCGGCAACTTTATTTTATTTGCAGCTTTTCCCTTGTTGGCCACCGTAGGAATGAGAGATATTGCATGAATTTATAACAAGCAATATTTTAAGGAAGCTCTAAATCGTCTCCATTTCACTTTCCAGCAATAATTAATGCAGGTCACCGAGTTCGTTACCCCGGCGCCACCTATATTTACTAGGTTGCCAAACACAGTCGGAATCTGAGTTTTGTTTCGTCGATTTTTAATTACTTTATTTAAGTAGTGTCTTTGTGGGTAGAATATTTTAGAATATTTAATTAACCTGCAATGGCGTCGAAAGTAATTGTAACTCGAATGTTGTTTTAGTGGATCTTCAAGGAAAATATACCCTTATGGAGCCCTAGAATGGAACTTCAATTGGATAAACAAGACAGGCGGGGAAAAATAAATATCTGGCCCCTGGTTACTCAAAGCACGGTTAGCGCTAGCCAGCGTTAAATACCTTGGAAACCTATCCTTTTGATACTTCTTAACCAACGGTTAGCGCTAACAATGCTTTGAGCAACTGCCCCTGGAATCTTAAAAGCGACGAGTAATGGTCCTCGACAACAATTGCATCTTTCGCCGTAGGATATCACAAAGTGAGCTTTATTTCTAATATTATTTTACGAACCTTGCTGTTATGTGCAACACCGAAACCAAATGGCAAATTCTGTATGGGTGTAAAAGGAATTGAACGCCTTGAAGGCATCACAGTGTTTACTGAAGTCGCATCTCAGTTAGCTGGCAATTTACATTTAATTTACTTCTCTCTGCACAATTTTAAGGTAAACAAATTAATTGAAAATGTGACAGTGAAGAATTATTGGAAAGAAAGCTTGTTGTCTATTTTGTGCTTTGTTATTCGCGGAAAAGGTTCTTCCAAAAAGGGTTTGATCTGAAGTTTATTTAATCACGGATTGTGTTTCTTGTTTGCACGCGCGCAATTCAAATAAACGGCCTAAAATAAAGCTTTTTAACGACCTTTTTAAGTGGAATATTTTTTCTACTTTAATATTATCTGTCAAAAATTTGCATAATAAGCTTGAAATAAACACACTCCAGAAATTTAGTTGCATTTACCTCTTCGTCTAGATCTCGTTAACATTGTACTTTCTTCAGGTAATAAAACAATTTGAAATTTGACTAATTCTTGTTGGTCAAGAATTATTTAAAAGAAAGCTTGTTGTCCATTTCTTGCCTCATTATTGAAAGAAATGGTTCTTCAGTAAAGGGATGGATCAACATTGCTTCAGACAAGATTGCTTCCCGACCCAACATTGCTTCCCGACCCAACACATGAAATGTAAATATTCAGTTAAATATTACAACAAAATTAAAAAAGGAAAGACGCAAGTGTCTTAGCTAAAACGTACGTTGTTAAACTCTGAAAGCGACGAACGAATAACATTCTTCCCTATACTTCATTCAATGTAAACTAGACCCTCCGTGAGGGTACACTGGGTTGCCTGTGGTACATGCACCGTTCCAGACAATTTTTTTCAAGTTGGGGGGTCATTAAGAAGACCATTTAAGGGGTCACCCAGACGTCTTACCAGCAGAGGCCCTTTGGCTCACAGGTCCTCACACATTCGTACGACGAAACAGATCCTTTTCTGTGGTTACAAACCTGGCTACCGGCCTGTTAATTAATCATTTGTAGAAAGAAGAAATTCCTGTCCTCTTTAGAAAAAATAGACACGCATTGCTTACGTTGGTAGTGAAGTAACACAGCGATTTATTCCATATAAAATGTCAACTGAGCTGTGTGTTGTCTTCCAGGAGATTCAAGTTGTCCTTTTCGTAATATGTAGCTCTAACAGTGCACGATATTGTTTTGGTATTGTCTATCATTGTAGTGCCATGGTAGAAGTCTTGGGTAAATAGCCTGAGAAGACATGTGGTTACTAGCAAAGTACTGAACCCAAAAAGATTGAAGAAAATAAATGGGAAGTGAGAAACATATGCTTCTGGGCTGACATGTTGATAATTTTCAAGCTCCCTCACAACTTCTTTCACCACAAGCTTAAGCGTGCCCTCTGAGCATCTGACAGCTTTGTAATACTAAAGTTTACTAAAGTAAAGCATCTGTGTCAAATGATAGAAAGATACCGGATTTTCGTAAGTTTCTTTTTCTGTCAAGTGTTAAAAAAGTTTGACAATAAATGAGCGCAGTGCAGATTGAAACTGTTTCACATAATATTATTCTACAAGAAATGGAAAAATTTGATCCATTTCCATTGCTTTTGTGTTCGTCACGTTTATAGATAGATGTTTCGATGTTTTGGTATTCACGGTTTCAGCGGTGTCCGTGTGAGAGCGAGCGGAAGCGAGACTTTCAGGTCACATCCGATTAGATTGAGAGAAGAATATAAAGAGATTACGCGCGTGAAATGAGAAAAATAAATAATGAGTTCCTGTCCAGAATTTACGTTTTTCTCAGAAGAAGAGAAACTACAGTTGCTGAATGGAGGCTGCCCTCGATAGTTTCCCACATTTCGGGTTGTTACTTCGATTAACACTGCTGTTAGTTTTTCACACGCTTTAATTACGACATAAATTTCTAATTTTGTACTTCCTTGGGTCTCATGTTTCTTGCGTGTTGTACTCAAATAATTAGTTGTTTCCCTTTAAGAGTAACTTAATTATATGTAGCCCTCACAGCAGGAATCACTCCTTTAATTTTATCATCTGGAACGCAAGAGATCATCTCACACGAATGAAAATTTAAGGAATCATTGGATAGCTCGGAGACTAAAGTAAGTTGAAATTTGTCCAGTTTGGTGTACATCGTTTGGTTAAAGTGCCTTCTATTTGTTTTTTATTCAATTTTCGTTTATCGCGTGATTAGCCTTAGATCAAAGTTTAGTAGGTTTCTGTTTACTGTATGTTCAAGCTATAATCCTAGACAAAATTGTTGACACTCTTTCTATTCGTCTCTCCATATGAAAACAAACTTCTTTCAATGACATAAGGCAATCATGTCGTTTGATACCCCGGTTATTTACGCTTCTTTTAAACAACTTTGCTTTGGGTCTGGAAGGGTGAGGGGGTATTTTAGGGCTTTTATTGTAGTTATTGTCTAATGGACTCAACTTGAGGTATGTGTCAACTACTTTTGTCCAAGATTGTGGTTCGAACCACCATAGTTAATCGAGGGACTGGTTTTCAAACCTTAAAACCTTCGAAAGCGATAACAATGTCGCAATCGATGTTGAATTGACCGTGATCCTGCACAATCTTTTGTTTTGGTCTCGCACGGGTTCCCAAATTAGTCGCGCATAATTTAATCGAAGGATTTGATTGGTTATCGTATCGAAAGAGGTGTGTTTTGTGCAGAGGCAAGCCCAAAAATACGGACGAAAACATCAAACAAAGGAACTTGTCGAGTTTCATAATCATCTCCATGCATTAACTATTGAACCACATAAGAAGACGGAAGAATACCCAAGAACACTCAGCCACACGGCTTAATTAAGGAATTCACGTTCATAAACTTATATTTCCTGTTTTGAGTCGAATAGTTCAAGTTTTTTATTGCTACAACAAGTTCCAGGAATTTCCGAAATGAACTGTGCGTATTGAAATA
Organism: Montipora foliosa; assembly: GCF_036669935.1. Lineage (NCBI taxonomy): Eukaryota > Metazoa > Cnidaria > Anthozoa > Scleractinia > Acroporidae > Montipora > Montipora foliosa. The sequence goes on along the minus strand of NC_090874.1, from coordinate 45,711,156 downwards.
TCAGTCTCTGTTCTGTTACACTGTGGGCTCACTTGGTTCGCGAATATAACACTACCTCGTCCCCTACAAACACATCCATATGCTATATTGTGCCTTTCCATAGTATTCACGATAAAAATAGGCCAGATAAATCTCAAACTGCTCGAAAAAAAAGGAAAGAAAACAGTCGAGAATCAAGAAATCACATAATCCTTCGATAAGAAATGCTAAATTCTTGTTTTGACCCGAAAGCCTCGTTTTCGCACCTTCTAAAACTAACACCGCTAAGACGTGGGCTCAACTGTAATAACAGCTATTACAAACTCCAGTTTGATTGGCCACTACACCTCACTGTGTAAATAGTTTATCTTGAAGTTAAAATAGATACGTTTTGTTTCGCATTACTCCTGGGAAAAATCAGTTTCCGCGCCTTCAATACCACCCAACTCGGTGCCAACCGTTTTTGTGTAACATGCACCACAGGTAACCCAGTTTACGCCTGAGAGCGTCTAGTGTCAGCTCTATCAGCATCACAGGACAATATTTACCCGAACAAGGTGAGATTCAGCTCAGTGGTAGAGTATCCGAAGATAGAATCGGGGGCTTGTCACGTAGGTTCGGCTCCTGCAAAGGAGTATTAAAGTTCTTTCCGATTACCACCGAGTCAACATCGAAAAAGTACATCTCTTTATTATTGCTGTAAACAGTTGGTTCGCTCTTGGACTAAAAGGGACTCCTCCTGATGTTTATATGTGAGCGTTAACCGTGCTCCTCCAGCTCGGCTCAGGTCAAGTCGGCTGTGATTGTCAAATTGCGCTGGCGTTTCGATTTTCATTATTCCCAGTTGAGAACTTAAGGAGCAAGGATGGCACAGTCGGTTAGTGCGCGGCCTTGGTATAAGAGGTCTTCAGTTCGATTCCCGGATCATGCTGATCATGCTGATCATGCTTGTTTCAACTTCTTTCTTTTCAGTGTAGCTCAAGTAGCTTTAAGTACTAAGGTTTGTCAGTTGAATTACTGTTACGAGTTATCGACGTTAAAAGGGGCATTATTACTGTAAGGAATGATGCTATTTATGTCGTCGACTTTGACCTCCTCGGGTCAATAGATGCATTCAGCCAGAAAAATGAGCCAATCATAGATAAGGGCGGAGTAAGGATAGGTGACTGGCGCTCTTAGCTGTTCCTTCACAGACGAAACTTGGGTTATCAAGATTTTTCAGGCAAGTTGTATGCTGCTTAAGTTCTTTTTTAGAGGGCTTTATTCTCCCTAAACGTTTGGCACGGCCCCACCTCGGGTATTGATTCTTGGCCACTCCTTTATCCGCCGTTTAAAGGACTTTATTGCCTCTCATCCCGACCTTAACGCCAATTTTCTCATTGCCGAAGCCTGCGAAATTAAATGGCATGGTGTTGGCGGTAGAACTATTGCAAAGGCACGTGCCTTTGATTTACCGATGGTTGAGTCTTTTCTGCCCCAGATTGTCATTTTACAGCTGGGATCGAACGATCTCGTACACGCTGACCCGTTGTCGATAGCTTCTGCTATTGAGGATTCAGTCACTTTGCTTCATAAACGCTTTCAGGTCAAACGTGTTTGCGTTTGCCAAACTGTTTATCGAGAATCGAGCCCTATGTATAATAAACGCGTTCGCGATTTAGTCAAGTACTTCAGTCAAGTACTTGAAGGTCCTGCTAGAGCCACTCCCGTACTCCTTCTATTGGAGGCACAGGGGTTTTTGGAATACCAAGGTTAGCCTTTATTCCAGCGATGGCGTTCATTTAAACTCGCGCGGCCATTATCGACTTTTTAGGAGCCTCAGAGGGGCCGTTTTAAGATGCCTACATTCCCTACACAATGAGAGCATTTAAGCAATCGCAATCTCTCATCATTGAAAAGATTTGCTATTTATTTGCTATTTGTTCGCCAGTTCCTTGCGGTTTATGTTCACCAAGCCGATGAATATCTAATTTTTAATGAATCAGCCTTCAGTTGGAATTACACGTTGCTGACTTTTTGGCTGCAGCATTCCACGCTGTTCACAACTTCTTATATCATGTGCGGATATCCGCCTGATGGCACAGTGTGCCCGATGTTATTTGTTATACCGGCTTTGGTTGTTTTTTATTGTGAGCTAATTACAGAAGCCATACGGGTGTACAATCCTTTCGACCACCGAGTAGGTTAGGTGTGTCCAATGCACTCGGCTGCTGTTTTTTCTCACACCGCTATGGAACTCGGCTTTTTGTTACGTTTTTGCGCTAGCACACACGCTCTCGCTGTTGTCATTTTTTATTCAGGTCATTTTACAATACGCCCCTCTGAGGAATTTCCTGCTCCGATTCATTTTTCCGATAGCCCAGCTTATCAGTTTAACCAGATGCGGGCCATCTGTTGATTCTTAATTGACTTTTAATCAGTGTGGGTAACACTTGCAGTCACGCTTCCCTTTTAATTAGCTTAGTTTATCTTTCCGGTAGCCTTTTTCATCATCAGCTATGCCTCCCAAGAAACGCACGTTGGGTACAAATTCTCGTCGCTCAAAGCGGTTACGTCCTTCTGAGCTCCCTGAAGTGGCTCCTACAACGCCCTCCGTGGGTTCATCTGCAACTCCTCAAGCCAATAAAGACTCTGGGCTTATGCAAGTGAATGTCGAGGCTCTGGCAACTACAATTTCTGTGGCCGTCACTGAAGCCGTGAATGCTGCCCTAGCGAATCGCCGTTCCAGCACCAATGACGAGTTAACCCCAGTTCCTTCCACGTCAATTGTGCACCCAAATGATCAGGCGGTGGACGACGAGGTAACGGCGCTCACGGGAGTCTCTGGTACGCTTGAATCTTGCACCTTGTCTGGGACCGAAGATGAGCCCCGCCAATTATTTACCAGCATCGCCATTTCCCTGAGATCACGCGTGAGTGCTAAGATCAAAGCCAAGATTTGGCAAAACGAATATGTAGACTTTGGGGCGCTGTTAGGCGTTGGGCCCCCGACTGAAAAGTTCGCACTATCACTTTCGCCGGGGAATACTATTTCCTCACAGAACCGTCTCCATCTAAAGCCCGTGCAGTCCTCTAAAAAGGTGCAGACCATTACCCAGTGGATAACTGCCTTCAATACTTTTGTAGCAATTTATGTAGGGTGCCCCAGGATGCTCCAAAATTAATAAAGTATTGTGAAGTAGTGCGCAATATTGCCTTTACTTCGGGTGAGTGGCTTTTCTACGACGAGCAATTTCGTTTTCTGAGGCAGTCCGCCCCTGAACAACACCCATGGGATCAAATTCACTGGGAACTAGGCTCAGGGCGATGGTGAATTTCTGCGGGAAAATACCCTCTAACCAAATCCATGACAATCGACCCCGTTCTCGTTCACGCACCTTTCCCAAGGGTACTTGTTGGACATTTCATGCCGGGAAAATCTGTAGTGGCTGCAATTACGAGCATATCTGCTACAAATGCGGGGCAAAACACCCTGCAAGTCACTGTTCCGCGTCCGGGAACCACACTCGCCACGGTCCCCCTAAAGCAGGAATATCCGGCGTCCTCAATTCTGCTCAGCACACCGGTCACGCCCTTAAAGGTGGATCGGCTTGAATTTTTGCTCCAGGATTATGTGTCTAATTTGGCTAGATATTTGGTCCATGGCTTTCGTTATGGTTTTCGCATACAATTTATTGGCAACCGCGCCCCGTTCGAGTCTCCTAATCTGAAAAGCACCCTACAAAACCCGGATTTGGTCCTGTCTAAATTGCAAAAGGAAATTGATGCTGTCAGGATTGTTGGACCTTCAACCAACGCTCCCTTTCCTGATTTTCGCACCTCGCCCATTGGCATAGTTCTAAAAAAGACACCAAACGAGGTTCGCTTAATTCAACACTTAGGGACTGTGCAATAATTATCAGGGGGGTCCTAAAATGAGCTTCACCAAAGGATAAATTAGGAAGGGTCCCCCCTCCAGCAGCGTCAACATTAGCTCTGACCCCCCCTCACGTTCTCTCAAAATTATGATGTGCCCCCCCCCCCCCTTCTCTAACCCGTACCTTTATTCACCGTACTGCATCGCATTCCACTGCGTCGTCAGGGATGAAGAGCACCTCGAAACTTTGTTCTTCATAATCGTCAATTTCCGAATCGTCTGATTGTTCATTATCTTCTTGGTCTTCGGAACTGCTAGATTGTTGCTCATCCGGGTTTTCTTTACCTTGAGCTTCCCCAGCACCTAGAACACGAGCTACGAGTGCTGTTTTCCCTCCGCTGACGGGTAAACCGTGTTCCTTTAGGTAGAGTTGGAAAATGTTTATTTATTCATTATCGAATTTGCGAAATTTAATTAAGACCCCCCCTCAACTTACTTGAGAAATCTAATGTAGAGCCCCCCCTCCTTTCCATTGTTTTAACTTAAGCCCCCCCCCCCCCCTCCTGATAATTATTGCACAGTCCCTTATCCTATCCCTCGGGTTTTTCGGTTAATGATAACATTCCCGACGACTGTTCTACTGTTCATTACGCCACCATAATGTGGGGCGCCAAATATTTTTTTATTATTTAGAGTGGTATTTGTAGATAACCAAAACTAGTATGGTTATATGTAAATAACCACACTGCAGTTTAGTTATTTCTAAATAAGCAAAAGAAGACATTGGTTATTTAACAAGTAACCAAGAAATGAGTGTGGTTATTTGCTAAATAACCAAACCTGAAAATTGGTTATTTGCTAAATAACCAAAACTGAAAATTGGTTATTTGCTAGATAACCAAATCTGCAAAGTGGTTATTTGCTAAATAACCAAAATCGAAAAAATGGTTATTTGGTTATTTTTTAGAGATAACCAAAACTTGATTCTTTTTCCAATGACTGCAAATTGCAAATTGGTTATTTAGCACAAAATGGCTAGTACTTAAACACGGAATGCCGGAATGATGGAATGCCGGAACGGCGGAATACTTAAACACGGAACGGCGGAATACTTAAACACGGAACGGCGGAATACTTAAACATGGAACGCCGGAATACTTAAAAAAAGAACGCCAGAATACTTAAACACGGAACAGTTGTGAAAATTCTGACAATTGGAACACATGGTTTCCGCCCCCCCCGCCACAAGTGTTCGGGGCAAAAATTAAAGTACAAAACAATGGTGAAATATGAACCCTTTTATTGTCGTAAAAAAGGTTGCTGTTATTCATCGTGGTGAAGTACAATAACAATAAAGAATTCTCGTTTGTTTCACGATGTGGTCATTTGTGATGTAGATCGCGCCGTTTCGACTGCATACTGCTAGTCTTCATAAGGCAATGATGTCGATTGGTTACGCGTCACCTTTTAAACAGGATGCTCCGCTATGATTGGTTGGTTTTCAGCAGTTGTGATTAGGATCTGAGAACCTAGGATCTGGAAACGCTACGTTGACGACACTTTCACCATCCTGGATCGCGGAAACGTTAATAGCTTCGTACAGCATCTGAACAACCAGCATGAAGGGGTAGTTTCTAAAGAAACTGTGGTGCTGCGTCGGTGGGGAAGTAGTATACAAAAATTTGGTTTTATCAGCGGAGTTGATAATGTAAATTGGCCACCGTACAGATATTCTAAAAGCTAAATTAGAATCTCTGTACGGTGGCCAATTTACATTATTAACTCTGTTGATAAAACCAAATTTTTGAACAGCCAGCAGCCTTCCATTTGCTTCACCATGGAGACAGAAAACGACTACAAACTTGCTTTCCTTGACACCGCAGTTTCAAAAGAACCGGATGGCCGCCTCACCACCAGCGTGTACAGGAAGCCTACGCACACTGACCCGTACTTAGCGTATGATTCCCACCACCCGCAATCAGTAAAACGCGGTATTGTCAAGTGCCTCTACGAGCGCGCCAAACGTCTCGTAGCAAAACTTTCTGTTATCTCCAAGGAGAAGAAACACCTGTCTTCTGTTCCTGTCTCTAATGGTTACCTCTTTCTTTCTTGCAGAAAATCACCAAGACCAGGAAACCGAGTAGCAGTGCTGAGCCCACGATCGAGTGGGCCACTGCGGTTTTACCCTATGTCAAAGGCTTATCCCAACAACTTTGCCGCTGCCAGCAGCAACAAGGCATACGCGCTGTTTTCAAGTCGGGGACTACATTAAGATCACATCTAGTACGACTGAAAGACGCTGTCGAGCCGATTAAACAAGATGGCGTGGTTTACAGGATTCCCTGTGAATGCGGTAAAGTCTACATCGGCGAGACTGGAAGACCTATGCAAAATAGAATGAAAGAACATGAGCTAGACATCCGACTTGCCCGTACCCAGACCTCCGCCGTTTCAGAACACGCTAACAACACTGGACACAACCCGCTTTGGAACGAAGTAAAGTTTATTGATCGTGACCCTCATTGGTACACACGCAGGGTCAAAGAGGCGATTCACTTAAGACCTCACCCTTCGACAGCCGTCCACCAAACAAACAACACGCCGAAGTAGCTAGGATCGAAACACACCAATCACAGCTGCTGAAAACCAACGCGTAACCATTCGACATCACCACCTTATGTAGACTAGCAGTATGCAGTCGAAACGGCGCGATCTACATCACAAGTGACCACATCGTGAAACAAACGAGAATACTTTATTATTATTGTACTTCACCGCGATGTATAACAGCAACCTTTTTTACGAAATAACCAATTTGCAATTTGCAGTCACTGGAAAAAAAAAATCAAGTTTTGGTTATCTCTAAAAAATAACCAAATAACCATTTTTTCTATTTTGGTTATTTAGCAAATAACCACTTTGCAGTTTTGGTTATTTAGCAAATAACCAATTTTCAGGTTTGGTTATTTAGCAAATAACCAATTTTCAGGTTTGGTTATTTAGCAAATAGCCAATTTTCAGGTTTGGTTATTTAGCAAATAACCAATTTTCAGGTTTGGTTATTTAGCAAATAATCACACTCATTTCTTGGTTACTTGTTAAATAACCAATGTCTCCTTTTGGTTACTTAGAAATAACCAAACTGCAATGTGGCTATTTACCTATAACCATACTTGTTTTGGTTATATACAAATAACCACTCTAAATAATAAAAATACATTTGGCGCCCCATACCATAAATCAGGCAATGAAAATTGTTCAGCGTTTGGGGGTTGGCTGCTTCATGGCAAAAACCGACATAAAATCGGCCTTTCGTATCATCCCTATACATCCTCAAGACTAATCCTTGCTTGGGATAAAATGGGCGGAAAATTATTATTTCGATCGCTGTCTCCCGATGGGTTGTTCATCTTCGTGCGCCATTTTTGAAACCTTTAGCACTGCTTTGGAGTGGCTATCGTTGCATATATAAAGAGCATCAGCCGTCTTACACATTCTAGATGATTTTTTATTCGTGGCCCCTTCTGCAGAGAAATGCGAAGCCGATTTGGCGAATTTTCTCCGCCTGTGCGATTATCTCGGAGTGCCGATTGCTCATGAAAAGACAGTGCAGCCGAGGACGACACTTGAATTCGCGGGTATTACTCTTAACTCTATTTCTCAAGAGTCTAGATTACCACCTGATAAGCTTCAAAAATGTCGTACGTTGCTCCATCAATTTCACAAACGTCGAACAGTTACCCTTCGGGAGCTTCCGTCCCTTATCCGTCTTTTAAATTTTGCGTGTTCTGTCGTAGTTCCAGGCCGCGCTTTCCTTCGTCGCCTTATTGACCTTACCAAAGGTATCAAAAAGGCATATTATCATATCCGTTTAAATAAGGACGCTAGGCATGACATCAAGCTGTGGCTTACCTTTTAAGACAATTTTAATGGCAGGGCCTTTTTCTTATCCGATCGCTGGGAAACATCAGCCACGCTGCAACTATTCACCGATGCAGCGGGCTCAAAAGGTTAGATGGCGCGGTTTTTGGTTCTCATTGGTTTTATGGCGCGTGGCCTGGATCGTGGCGTTCACTTAATATCTCTTGTCTCGAACTCTTCCCCATTACCCTTTCCGTGCATGTGTGTGGGGTGGGGGGGGGGGGGGGATCTTATGGCAAATCAGCGTGTTGTCTTTTTTACCGACAACGCCGCCTTAGTTGATATTATTAACAAGCAATCTTCCAAGCATAAACTTATCATGGCACTCTTGCGCCCTTTGATTCTTTGTTGCCTAAGGCACATTATTTTGTTTAAAGCACGTCATGTGCCTGGTCTTCAAAACAGTCGTGCCGATTTTATCTCACGTTTTCAGATAGACTCGTTCAAGGCAATCACATCGGATGCAGACCCATTTCCCACTCCGGTCCCGACGAACCTTCTACCGGAGAGTTGGTCGCTAATTTGAGGGATCTTCTCAGTTTGGCATTAAAACCGGGCTCTCGCAAACTTTACTGAACGGGCTTGGGCTGTTTTCCAAGATTTCGCTCACCACTTTTATAAAACCTCAAGCCCCCAACTTCCTTTGAGTCCAAACATGCTGGCTCTGTTTATCTCTTATCTATCGGCCCGCCAATTGGCGCCGTCAACTATAGCATCGTACATCTCCGCACTCAGTTACGTACACAAGCTTAAAAGTTTTTCCGACCCCACGAAATCTTTTCTTATTCAAAAGCTGTTGACCGCGGTGAGCCGCCGTCGCAAGAGTGATATTCGTCTGCCAATCACCCGCCCGGTCTTGCACGAACTTGTAAGGTCTCTTCGATTCACCAACTCTTCGGCTTTTCAACGAACTCTCTACAGAGCTATGTTCCTTTTAACCTTTTATGGGTTTTTCCGCATCGGCGAACTAGCAGCCAATAGTGCTAAGTCAGTTTCCACCGTTCTTCAATTTAGCGATTTGCGATTTTTAATTTCCGACGGCAAAGCTCATTTCCTCAAGCTGGTAATTTCCGAATACAAACACAACGTCAACAACCGCCCTTTTGAGATATTAATATCATGAGAAGACTGCCCCGCGCAGTTTTGTCCCGTGAAGGCCATTTTAAATTATCTCGCACTGAGGGGAAATCGCACCGGTCCGCTTTTCTGTCATTTAAATTTGGCACCGATTACGGCCGATCAATTCAATACTGAGTTGCAACGTTGCTTGTCATTCTGTGGCCTTGATACCCGTCGGTACAAAGGTCACAGTTTTCGAATCGGAGCTGCATCGCATGCGGCTGAAAAAGGATTCTCTGATTCACAAATTCGCACTCTTGGCCGCTGGAAGTCCGATGCCTTTAAGGTTTACATCCGCCCAGAGCGTTTGCTTGCACATTAAGTTCGTAGTTAGTAGCTCTATTGTTTAATCTATCATTTATACGCCTTACGTAGTTCACGCATGGGCTGCTACGTGCCCTGTAAAATTACCCCGGGGCTTAATATAATTATCACATCCTTCTTAACAGTCAATCATCGTTAGCTTTTCATTGGCGCCTTGGTAGTTCAGGCATGGGCTGCTACCAGCGAGTCAGTACATTTGATTGTTCTCTTCCGCAGTGACTTTTCAGTGGTACATCTGTTTTCTCTGCCATTATCATTTTGCCCTCCTGGTTGGCAATGTTATGGTTCTGTCATGGGCTCCTATATACGTGCCATTTCATTGTAATTTCTCTTTTCGCCTATAATATATATATATTTTTTAAATTTTAGAGTGCGAGCTCGCTTATACACTCTCGCTTGCGGCTGTAGTTCAGACATGGGCTGCTCCGGCCATGAGCACATTTTCTATTCGCGTTGACAAGTATCGTCGTGCTCTTTGCGTGGTCTTGGTGGGGCTGCCAGATTTCTGTGGCCTTGGCGTTTTTTCTCGCCCCACCTTTGCTGAACATGGCTTTAATTTACTGCGGTTTTTATTGATTTCGTTGATGCTATAATAAATAGCCACGTTGGTGGCCGAATAACGCCAACATGTTTGTAGTTGTCTTTTTGAGGTTTCCATGTCTCAGGAAACTTAGTGCAACCACTTGCAAAGTGCACGGCTTGCTCTAATTAGCAATATTTTATATCAAGGCCGGGGAAAAGTGTCGACATAAAAGGGGCATTATTACTGTAAGGAATGATGCTATTTATGTCGTCGACTTTGACCTCCTCGGGTCAATAGATGCATTCAGCCAGAAAAATGAGCCAATCATAGATAAGGCCGGAGTAAGGATAGGTCTAGTTAAAGGATTGCAATCTTCGTGACTGGCGCTCTTAGCTGTTCCTTCACGGACTAAACTTGGATTATTAAGATTTTTCCCTCCCTCCCTACGCTTGCTCCGTCCTTTTATTTCCTTTCTTTCATTCTTAGGTGTAGGCGTTTTTTCTCGCCTCACGTTTGCTGAACATGGCTTTAATTTACTGCGGTTTTTATTGATTTCGTTGATGATATAATAAATAGCCACGTTGGTGGCCGAATAACGCCAACATGTTTGTAGTTGTCTTTTTTGAGGTTTCCATGTCTTAGCACACTTAGTGCGACCACTTGCAAAGTGCACGGCTTGCTCTAATTAGCAATATTTTATATCAAGGCCGGGGAAAAGTGTCGACATATTTATAGTTACTTTACTTTTTGCTATTTTCAAAGTGGTCACTTGTACTACTGTTACGCAGGGTTTGAGGATTCAGAGATGCTGTTATGCGTGTTACACAATTCATCTGATCAGCGTCATCTGGAGAGACTGGCGTTGGGGTTCAGTACTCTTATGACACCTGATTAGCGCGGCATTCCGAAACTCTTGCATTCTTAAGGTATAAACTATAGGATTTACAAAGGAATTGGCGTAGAACAAGACATGTGCGGACTGGTGGATATTAAATAAGGCCTTTTTGGATAGTGTGTTGGATTCTCTTACACCGAGGACAGCGTAGAAACACCAGCGAAGCATGGAGAGTGTGCTGATAGCAGTGACAACAAATAAGTGATCATGCATTTCCTTGTTTTATCCGGACAGAGTGCACAAGTGTTGAAAATTGTGTGAGATGTCTCGACAAGATCAACTGTGGCAGATGCAAACCGGGGTTTTTCAGGCTTAAAAACATCCGCATTCGCCAATTCAACGTGCGTGTTATCGTGTCCGTCTGGGTTTTTCAAAAAAGGGAGAAGATGCCACCGACTTATAGAACGTAACTTTTCCCTAGATTCTTCATGATATAATGAGTCGCGTTTCCCAGAAAAAGACTGGCTAATTCAGTTCATAACATTCGGCAGCGAAACTCCTCTTATTTTAGGCATTCTTTGGATTTCAAGTACTTTCTCGATAGTTTAGTCTAACAGGTAACTAATGAGCTGAAATAAAATAGGTGCCAACAACTGCATCTTTCATAGCACTCGACTAAGTCCCCTTCGCTTAAGACTGGGTCAGCTTACCACGCCTACCCGTTGGTTGAGCATCGGACTACCATGCTGGAGGGTCTTTAATAAATGAGGAGAAACTGCTGCCTTTGTATTGACATCTGCAAATAGCTGGACTTTCTACTCTTCTCGGATAAGGACGATAAACCGTAGGCCCCGTCTCACAACACTTGTTATTGATTCTGTGGGACGTTTAAAACCCAGTCACTGTTCGTGAAGAGGCAAGGGGCATGGAGTTCCCGGTGTTGTAGTCTGGCCTCATTTCATTCATCCATGGGTTGAGTGGGATCGCTGATGGATTGATAGCGGCTGCCTCCTTCGCCTGTATATGCTGATGTCCGGTCTCACCCATAGACTGATTGCTTGACTGTAAAGAGCTTTTTTAATATATGTTTTCAGAGAATACGCTACATAAATTCATTACCATGGTCATTACCATTGCCTTATACAACTCACTGTCAATCCGGCCGACTGGGGAGAGTAGGCTAGACCCATAACACCCGGGAAACTCCTGTTTCAACGATTTTGAGCATACAGCTACTCTAACCGGGGTAGAACGTAGATGGCAAAGTCGATTTACGAGTCACAATAAATAACAGAAAAGGGAATAATTAAAACAAATACTCTGAATGGAACTGAAGTTACCAACGTGGTCTTTCTATCATTGTAGAGGGCTGCGTGGATGAATATTGCCTTACTTGCAGAGAAGACTGGTATCGTAGCAACAACAATAAAAGACGTTGCCTGCGAAAGTGTCCAAATGGTTTTTATTCCCTCGGAAAGAAGCAGAAATTTTGTCTCAGTAAGTATTAAATACACGATCTAAATTGTGTGCGGACACTCGCGAGGACCGCTGTCCATTTTTAGAAATGCTTAGCAGGCCTGAGACTTCACTTCTTAAACTACTTGAAAATAAACAAGACGCTCCTCTTTCCACTTTAATTCAGTTATTTTTGGATTTCCGCTATGTGAATAACTAGCATATACTGAAGTGCTTGGTTTATTAGAGTTAGTATAGTGACAACTTCTTTACGCTCAAATTCATGCAATGCCACGTGTTACTGTTTTTCCGCGGATTTCAATAAGCGTCACGAAGTGTCCCCTTGCTCTTCTAGCCAACTTCAACATCACTTGTGTCTCAGAATACAGACAATTTATGTCACAAAGTGTCCCCCAAATGCTGCTCTTTAAGTGAAGACTAATTGCTACATTTACCCAAAGCTAAAAATAACGCTAACTTTTACCCTTACCTTATTCTTGAAAATAGGTAGCAAATGCTTAGACTTAAAGGGACACTTTGTGTTGGATGTCAAAATTGGGCGTGCATCTAATTAGGGTCAAACCTGGACATAAGTGTGTTTTTCGGGAAAAAAGATTAGATACGGATTATTTACAAGTTTGTGCATGAGATAGTCGCCGAAAGCATAGAGCTCGCGGAGGTCCTTATTTTATCTATCGCATGTTGCTGAGACCATCGACTCTCTTTAATGCAGACTTAAACTGATTAGAGTGTAATGTGAAGTGCTTCTTTTCTACGCCATATGTACCATGTGAGCGTTAGCCCTACTGATGGAAATGGACCCGCGCTCACATGGTTCATATGAGGTAGAAAACAAGCACTTCATATTACATTCTAATCAGTTACGTCTGTTGAAATATAGTGCTTCACGGCCAACGTTTGCAAAAACGTAACCTTCTTTTTAATGCAGCTTTGCGTTTATTTCCTCAGGATGCATCGATAATTGCGAACAATGCATGAACAATGAATTCTGTCTGCCTAGAAGGTCAGCTAGTACAACATGTACAGGAATTAATTTGACACCTTACACTTCCTTGACTTAACGAAATTAACATTTAGATTCCCAAAATAATCCTTGTTCGTATAAAAGCAGTTTGGTGCAACTGACGGCTTGAAGCGCCAAGTTCCCTTCATGCAACTAACGTTATGTATAAAATTTCGAGTGGGAAATATGCATAGAATGTGAATCCAGTCGTTCTGCTAAAATCAGTTTGGACACCATTTGACAAGAACGTCACAAAGACAGACTATCACTACAACCTGATCGGATGAGGAATAACAGTTTTAACTACTTTACTGCACGCCAAGTATAGTGTTTGAAGGGTTGGGCCATGTGATCTGCAACACGTAGTTTTTCAGGTGAAACAGTCGTCGACATGTTGTTGGATTAAAACAATGAATCTGTCTTAATTTGATTTAGGCATCAGCATTTGTACATTACACGACAACAACAAAAACCTTTATTTTAACCGATATGATTAATTACTTTTTACAAAAAATGAAAGCAGAAATATATATATTTATTAAAAACACTTCGATACAAACAATATTTTGAATAAGTGAACCCAGTGAGCGTACACTGGGTTGCCTGTGGTACGTGCAGCGTTCCAGGCAATTTTTTCAAGTCGGGGGTCATTAAGACCATTTAAGGGGTCACCCAGAAGTCATACCAGCAGATTCCCTTTGGTTCACACGTTCATACGACGAAACAGATCCTTTTCTGAGGTTAAAAACCTGGCTATTGGCCTATTAATTAATCATTTGTCAGAAAGAAGAAATTTCTGTTATCTTTAGAAAAAATATACACGCATTGCTTACGTGTGGTAGTGAAGTAACACAGCGATTTATTCCATATTGTCAACTGAGCTGCGTGTTGTGTTCTAGGAGATTCAAGTTGTCTTTGCGTAATATATAGTTCTAACAGTGCACGATATTGTTTTGGTATTATATATCATAGTAGTGCCATAGTGGAAGTCTTAGGTAAATAGCCCTCTGAGAAGACATGTGGTTACTAGCAAAGTACTGAACCCAGAAAGATTGAAGAAAATAAAAGGGAATCGAGCAACATTGGCTTCTGGGCTGACATGTTGATAATTTTCAAGTTCCCTCACAAGTTCTTTTCACCACAAGTTTAAGCGTGCACTCTGAGCATCTGACAGCTTTGTAATTCAAAAGTTCACTTAATTTTTTTTTCACCATGTCCGTTGGGGTTAGTATCTGGATGGGTGACCTTAAAAAATATACCACTTCGTATAACAGAAACATTGGGCCGAAAATTCTATTATAACGCTAACAAATGCGAACTAAGCAAGGTACAGATTTTGTTAGCTTTCTTTATGCAAAACAAATATTGATGCAAAAGTAAATAAATTTTGATACACAGTTTTTAGGAAGAGCAGAAGGAAGTTTCCAGGACAGTCGATCGAGAATAAAATATTTTGCTATCAGCAATAAAATTTACGACATGAAAACAACATTAATTTTGAACCGCGAATGTAAAAAGTTATGATCAGCGACAAACATTTATCATATTTCAACACACGTATGCAAATTTGTTAAGCTCGAAAATTACACGTTAAAAAATTTCACAAAACGTGAAAATCTCACAAAAATCTTTTCCAGCGAAATATATATTGAAACAAACGACGTATTTGCTATTATGGGCAAAAAACCCTTCCCATTTCAATTGCGTGCGTGCAAACGAGACACACAATCGGTCTCACAAAGCATATGCAATTAAATAAATTTCTGACAGTTCCCTTTTCGAAAGAACCTTGACCGTAAACAATAAAGCACAAAAGAGACAACAATCTTTCATTCAAATAATTTTTCACTGTTACATTTCCAATTTTTTTTACCTTTGCAGAGTTGAGTGCAAAATAAATGTTACTTGCCAGGCAACTTAGATGCGACTTCAGTAAACACTGTGATGCATTCAAGGCGTTCGATTCCTTCAATGTTTGTTAAATCCATAAAAGAATTTCCATTTGATGTCAGTGTTGTATATAATACTAAGTAAGTAAAATATTAGAAACAAAGCTCACTTGATATCCAACGGCGAAAAATGAAATTGTTGTCGAAGATTCGTCGCTTTAAAGATTCCAGATATTTATTTTCAGCGCCTGTCTGGCTCACCCAATTGACCTTCCATTCTTGAGCTCCATGAGGGTATATTTTGTTTAAAGATCCACTAAAACGCCATTCGCGTTATAATGACTTTCGACGCAACTGAAGGTTAACAAGAATTAGTGAAATTTCCAATTTTTACCGGGACTGTGCAGAGTTGAGTGCAAATAAATACATTCAGTCAAATAGCCGAACGACAGATATAACAGATCCACTTAAGGTGTTCGATTCCTTCTCTGTCTTTGTTGAACCCATAAGTTACTAGAGAAATGTTCTTTTGGTTTCAGTGTTGTACATAACACCACCGCGGCGAAGTATTAGAAAATAAGCTCACTTTGATTTCGGCTCGACGGGCGAAAGATTGCTGTCGAAGTCCATTACTCGTCGCTTTTAAGATTCCAGATCTTTATTTTTCACCACTTGTCTTGACGTTCCATTCTTGAGCTCTATAAGGGTATACTTAGTTTAAAGATCCACTAAAACGCCACGCGCGTTACAATGACTTTCGACGCCATTCCAGGTTAATTAAATGTCCTCCTGTGTTCATCAGAGAAATCTACTCATTACCCCAGCCCCCTCAAACGTAACCAAAATACGCAGAACACTCTATGCACAAAGACACCACTTAGCAGGGGAGTGGCAGGCAAGACTTTTCCCGACACGGAAAAAAAAAAAAAAGACGAAATACAACGCAGATTCCGACTGGGCTTAGCAACCCAGTAATAATAGGGACTTTAAGCAAGGACTACGTAAGTTCGTAGCATCCTGCCAAAATTCAAACCTCTTGTTTACATTAAGCAAGTCACGTAGTAGTACGGTGGTGTGTTAAGTGTCATGCATCTTTCAGAGAAATAAGAGATTTGCTCCTTGTTTCGCATGGTTCTAATTTTATTTCGAAAGAAGAATTTTTAGTTCTCTAACAGGACTATCAGGCTGCCAACTTGACTTTTCCACACTCTTCGTATGGCCAGTTTCACCTTCATGACATGAAAGACGATGAATGTTTGGCGGAGTTTCGAGTTAAAAAGCAAGACTTGGAGACCCTTGCAGGGGCTTAGCAACTTTTCATTGTGAGCAACGACAACAACATTTCCATGCTCCTAAAATCAACAAAATTACAGGATTAACTTATTATCGAACTTGATCTCCTCATTCGCTTTCTTCGCTTAAATGCTGACAAATTGTATATGTATGAATTTAAATTGCCAAAGTAGTTCCATCTGGGGAAAGGACATGCGAAAAGTCGCGGCGAGAAGTACTGTGAAAGCTTAGAAAAATCGTGAATTATCTCGTGACAGCCTCGCTGATGAAACGCGTTGTTGTTTGCGACTGCTGCTACCGCATTTTGAGAGCAAAATCGACAAATAATTGTTTGGAAATCACCAAAGATGATCAAAAAAGAATAAAATGCCCGTATCTTGCTATTTCGGTTGAAGCAATATCATATTAAGCATGTCTTGTACAACAAAATACTTACGTACTTTCCACTACGGCCGGCCATGATCTTCTACGTATTCGGAAAGCGTACTACGGCTAGAAATCAGGCCACCTTCGCAAGGCGGGAAGAAATACACTTCCGGTCACCGTACTAGTCACCTACGTAGTCCTTGGAGGAGAATTTTTTATTTTTGGTCTGTAAGTTTTCACAAGTGCGAGTAGAGGAAAACAGAGTCAAATGTTTGCTTGTAGATTATTAACGCGTAATCACATCATTTATCTCGTGCAATTGGGATAAATCGGCACTATGGTAAATAGTGCTGTAACTGATCCCTCCCTTACTTTAAACGGGAACTG
Source organism: Montipora foliosa (assembly GCF_036669935.1). Taxonomy (NCBI): domain Eukaryota; kingdom Metazoa; phylum Cnidaria; class Anthozoa; order Scleractinia; family Acroporidae; genus Montipora; species Montipora foliosa. The sequence goes on along the minus strand of NC_090874.1, from coordinate 45,694,185 downwards.
AGGAAATGAAAATGTAATGGTAATGGATTTATCTGCCACACATAGACCGTATTCATAAATGGCGGTCAAGGAATTGTTCTTTAGTCTTTGTGCTAATCATCCCCACTAGCCTCACTTTGGAACAAAATATTCTTTTGAATTTTTGCTCGTGTTTACGAGGCTAGTTAAGATGATTAGCATAAAGACAAAAGAATAATAACTTAGCCGCCATTTGTGAATACGGTCTATATCACATAAAGTCTTTGGGCGGTTACAATTCTCTCTCTGGGGTGAGATTACCCACCCACCCGACCCACGCATGAACGTGAAAGGAGATTGTGAGACAGGGCCTACGGCTTAAAGTCCTTGTATAGAGTGTTTTCACGTGACATCACGGCAGCCATGTTGGTGTACCTAAACAGCTGACTCGTCCCCAGTTGTCTCTCATGGTCTCATTGCTTATCAACGAGGAATACACGGGGGCGAGTGTGGGGGGTGATGGGGAGGCGGAAAGGAGAGAGACGACTGGGAAATCCTCTTTTCAAGATGGCGGACGAATCAATGGCAGATTTTGTCCCAAGTGAGAATTTCGAAGATAGGCCTTTTCACCGTGCTTCTTTTAGTTGAAAATTGCCTTGTACGCACATATCATGTAGAGGAGAAGCCGGCAAAGTGCTTTTCGAGGAGAAAGGGCTCGCACAACATTTTCGGGCCAAACACGTCAGAGTATTCTTTGACGAGGAAAAATTTTTTTACGGCCAAGAAACAAAAGAGCACCCAGAAAGGCTTACTAAAAAACGCGGTCTTCAGATTTGTTGTCAATATGTCTTTTGTTTTCGTTATAATGCATATATTTTACGCTTCAATTCGCAATGAACATTTATGATAAATTAGAGGATTACATTGAAAGTTACTTTACAACACTTCTGATGGCCATATAGACCAAAAAATTGCATTACGATATCCACTTAATAAAAAGAAAGCGATATCGGGCGAAAAAACGATCGAATACGTTTTCGCACAACTTCTCGACTCGTAGAACAACTTTTCGACACAGGATTTCCCAGTCGTCTTCCTCTCTCGTTTTCTCCCTTCCCAACATGCCTTCGCGCACCTTCCTTTTCCGCGTGAAGACGACTGGGGACGAGTCAGCCTAAACAGTAGAACGGCGGCCATTTTGGTGTACTCAACTAATCCTCTGGGAATTGAGCTCTATGATCATGGAAACGTTTTTTTTTGTTTCGGTAGAAAAACAGGGTAGGATCGTTCCTCTTGTTAAACCCAATATTTAATTGGCTGTATAGTGTCCTACTTCCTATTGTTTTTTGTGCTAAATCCATTGTTCTTTTGGCCAATCCTGAAGATCGTTCAATGAGTTACGACACTACCCGAAAAACAGGGTTACTGATCACGTGAGTGAAAACACTGTATTTTATTTGTATTATAATGTAGCATTAACATTTAAATGATATGGAAAAACCTGCAAGAAAACGTTTTATTCCCAAAGGATTTGAATTGGGTACAACATCGATTTAGCCGATTTTCTCCCTCAAAACTTGGTTTAAAAATAGACACTTTTCTGACGCTGATGGGGACTAGGCCAAGTTGGGTAAATCTTTCTCTTGGGTGATGGACTCCTGTTTGCAGATAAAATATTAATTACAGTTATTCTTAGGACCCTGAGTGTTGGTCCGGAAGGACTTTGGACCAGCGACCTCCCGCACGAAATCCCGATGCTCTGATATATAGATTTAAGCAAGCCTAAAAGCGGAGCTCCCTGGTTATTTATTCTCACTGCCTGTAAAGAAAGTGAAGATAAAAGGTTCTCAAATTGTCCACGTTTTGGTGTTTCTGGTTACTGCTTAATTAAATCTTATTCCTCGCTTTCTTTCTTTCTTTTCGGTTTTTCAAGCGAAATTTACTTTGGATTTCAGCAGTTTGGCAATGAATTTTTCTTGAATGGCATGAGTTTAAAAAAAAAAACAAGCACATCCTCAGCGAGCGAATGGAACAGGAAAAAAGCCATTTCAGAGCCAACTGTCAATAGCCAGCGAATAGGAATCACGCTAAAATTAGAAGCCATAAAACAACTTTGTCTGTTCAAGGTCAAAGAAGAGTTTCACTGATGTATTTTATTCCACTTTATCTCTGAAAACAAGATCATTCACATTTTGATGTATTTCATTGAAACACGCCAGGTTGGCTTGGTACAAGAATCGGCAAACTACGGCAATGCAACCAAGAAAGGACGAACTTCAAACGCGATCTGCTCCAACACTTAAATAACGTTTGGGTGCTTTAAAAAAACTTCTTAAAACACAAGCTAATGAAATTTCCCCCTAATTTTACGAGAACTCATTTCAATTACGTGTTTATAATATAAGGGCAAAATTTTCTTGTCACTGTTGAGGAACATTGAAAACCAGTTGGGCAAACGGATTAAAGTGGCACTTGTTCGCTCGCATTTTAAAGCAAAACAAACAAACAACAATTCAAGTTTATCATTGTGTACAGATACTTGTTAATTAATTCCAGTTGTCAATAAAAATTCGAGTTTCATTCCTGAACAAAGGAAAAACCAATTAAACCACTTTTTAAAAATGCGCATCCACTTTAAATAACGCCTCCGAAAAAATAACAAACGGTTTAGTGCCCAAGGAAAGAATTTGTGGAGTAACTTCTTCCAAAAAGTATGAGCTATTACTGGTATTCTGTTTTGTCGTTGTCGTTCTCTTTCGCTCTCCTTGCGTTTCTGTTCTCGTCATAGGTCCTCCAGGCATCATGTAACCTTATCAGAGCTGTTAATAGTCCTGTTCCGGGACTCCCTCTTACCCCGCCCTGAAAATGGGCCTGGAACCCAGGCGGGAAAAGAGAGAGTCCTATATTACTTGCAGGCGCATGCTCAGAATGGGCCAATCATATTGCATTAGATGCCAGGCTGGATATGTCGTAAATAAAGGGAACCTTGAAACTTCGACAAAAAAATCGTATATGAAAATTTCTGTGTTATTTGCAGTGTCAGGAAAGAGAATATCCAAATCATGCCTCGTCGTGACCAAACGAGGAGAAAAAACCCCGATCGCAGTGATGTTGGAAAATTATTGCCGAATCATGAAATGTAACGACTGAGAGAAGATCGCAATAATTCGATGCAAAGGCTGAACTAGTAAATATAGCATAGGATTTCACTGAGCGACAAAACAGCTCGGAGTCAGAATTTCATATTATCTGCAGTACTTTACCTCTAACAATGAGTTTCAGAAGGAAAGTGCTTTAAAGTAGCAACAACAAAAGCAAGGTGACACACGCTTTTAAGTAGCATTTTTCATCCTTATTAATTGATATTCACGAACAAATTTTGACCAGAAAAAAAAAATCGTGACAATTAAGGGGGGTGGCACTTAACTACCAAAACCGTTGCTATGGACCTCTTCAAATAGTTAAATCTCGAGTCCCTTTAACTCTACAGTTATCCTTTTTTGCCAAGTGTGTTTTATTTAACATTTCTTTGTCTGGTTTGACTCACAACCATATTTGGTAAATCACGTGACCAAAACAGAAATGCCTAAAAACTCCGCGAGTTAACTATGTTCTTCATAAATTTTCTAATGCAATAGTATGAGCACATTCTAACACAAAGTCTGTAGCATGAATTTTACAAAAGGTTGTTTCTCAAAAAAATTGTGACGTCATAAGGCCCTCCGTTGATACACTTTTCAAAATATCACTTCCATTTTTTCTCCAAATAGAAATTCCATGCTACAGTTCAAGGAAAATTGATGGGACGGCTTCCATCCGATGAAAAAACTGCCTCGTCCTTTCGTTTCCTGTGAGCTTTTGCATGTTTTTCCCTGAAACGCACGACAGAGGACTGGGACTAGTTGCGCATGCGCATTCTGATTGAAGTGACGTCATATTTCCATCGGAAAAGTTACTTGAAAGAACCATTCAATGCAAACCTTTTTGTAGGACTCTTAACTAAAAATCGTCCTTAGCAACCTTTGTCTTTCTGTAGTTAACGTCCAAATAATCGATGTTTGACTGTGCATATATATGTATAAATTTAAAAGAAACATTATTGCTTCATCATTGCGTTATCAACACAAACTGGTATGTAAAGAAACAAATAGTCCAGGTTGTGATTCAATTTCGTTGAACTTTTCATCCAACTTTATCAGGAATAATGATTAGTTTTTCTTTCATGCAATCGTCTTTTAGTTTTTCCGATATAAAAACCATCGCAGTCTCAACAGGCAGCTCTACATAAAACCTCAGCCATTTGGCCACGGCCCTAAGTCTGTCCTTGTAAGAAAAGAAAGATTTAATGCAATGAGTGCTTTGAAATTTTATTCTAACGAAAAATTAATAGTCTGAGTAACTTACTCTACTCTAATTACTCAAAAAAAAATAATACGCTGTTTGTCACCGGTGTTTGTTTATTATTCCTGATAAAACTGAGAATATTTACGACATTTTTTACTTGACTGTTTTATATAGGGTATCCAAACAATTTGTCCCCGATTTTGAAAAAAAAAATTGGTAGGCCTAAACTCCTGAAACAATCACAGTTTCAATAATTACTGTGCAACTCAATATATGTTCACTGGATCAGTGCAATTATCACATAACTTGATCGCAAAAGTAATGAACAATAATTACTATCAATGTACACGGCCAAATAGAAAATCGGCCTCTTCAAAACACACGCTCAGCGGGCCGCAAAAGACTGACAGCGGGCTGCTAATGCATTATCAGCCCTACAGCTGATTGGTTCTTGCTTCATCATCCGATAGATTTTAACCAATTAGAATAAGCCTAGTGTTGAAGCGGGTAAACCATTCATTTGCGAAACTCCGGTTTTGAACTGCAGTTTTTTCAGTCGTCGAATCGTCGCCAAGCGAAAACTGACGTAATGGCTTGTATTATTAAAACTCGCATTCTTGATATCATTTGGCCTTGTTTATTGATAATAATGATAATAACATGACTTTTTTCGGGAATATTGTTTATTTGCGCCCCTGTAGTGTCATTTGCGGCCCTCGCGCTTCGTGCTCGGGCCGCAAATGACACTACGCGGGCCCAAATTAACAATATTCCCTCAAAAAGTCATGTTATTCCCTTAATAATGAACAATAAACAAGAGTCCAGCAGGAGATTTATTAGTTTTCGCTGAGCGATTCACATCCACAACCTACAGTATATTTGTAAGTTTCAAGGAGTCTCGGAAGAGCAATTAAATCAAAATTTGATATTTTTCTGCGCCAACATCATTCAGCAGTTCAGTTGGGTTTCAGGCACGAAATTCCATACTTTCGTATGTCATCCATCTGATCTTCCACGATTAGGACTCACGATAACTGATTTACAATTAACCTCGGACTCGGATCGAAGAAAATCGCAAACATATTAAAGGAAGAACCATGTAACAAACAGACTTGCCAAATCCTGTTTCAGGTTTAACAAAACCATCATTACCGGTAACGACTGCATAAATAGCTTGCAGTTGTCCCGCCTTAGGCACAAACGTAAAGTGGCATTTCTTAAACGCGAAATCAATTGCCTCCAGAAACTTGGCGTTATGATTTCCTTTCACATTATCCCCATGTATCCAGTGTAAAAGCACTCGGAATGAACTATGCCCAAATAAGGGCATAATAAATAATAATAAATCTTTTTCCAAATATGGTTTTTCCCCCAGTTTTGGGGGGAGAAATGGCGTCATTCCGAGCACGCGCCTGCAAATAATTCAGGATCCTCTCTTTTCCCGCCTGGATTCCAGGCCCATTCAGGGTGGGGTAAGAGGGAGTCCCGGAACAGGACTAAGCTTCTAAAGATATGCCAAAAATTGCAATACAGAGAAAAAAGCAGCTCAAAGCAAATTAAAAATAAACACTCAGCTTTAAGTTTATATCCTCCCATGCTTGACTTGAATAACTGCGTAGCCGCTAACGTGGACCACAGCTATCATATGTCAAACTGTAAATCAATTCTTGAACCTGAAATGAATGCTCTTCTATAAAACAAGTAATTGCATGTCCTGAAAAAGTTCCTGTATAACTATACGGCCTGTGTCTTGACATTTTAAATATAGTACGGGAAGCCCTGATTCATGCTGTAACGCATGTCAAGTCACTATTTTTTCCACGTGTTAAGTGTTTGTTAGCTGATGCACAGAAAATACGTGCAATTTCTAAGAAAAAAGTAAGGCAAAAGAAATGTTGAAAAATTACGAAATAAATTATTCCAAGCGAGCCTTGATTATCTTCACGGCCATGACTTCTATTTTGCGTGGTGCCACTTTCATAGGTTCTCGAAGACGTCGTTATGAGGGTTGATTTAAAGAGTCACTTTAAGATGTTCATAAACCGTGCTAAATATGGAAACAACGAAAAATCGCTTTGCTTGTTTGTTTGTTTTTTTAAAGACAACTGTGTCGGTTGGGCCGGAGAGGAAGCGAAACATTTTGGCGATGGCCCTACTTAGTGAATGGATTTCCCGGAATTATGTCTTTTGATATGGGTGCACTTTTTTGGTTAATGCATTAACAGTTATAGAAAACAAGCCGATTAATCAACTTAAAATAGGGAGAAGGCAAGAAATCCGCAGCCGAAATGTACTGTCATCTCAGACCATCAGTGCACCGTACACCTGTATAAACATTCAAATTGAATTATGAAATCGAATTAGCTTTTCACATTCGACGTGAAAGCTTTTCCAACACAGAGAAAACAGAAGAGGCAGAAGAGAGTTTGCCCCTTAATGCAATAATCACTTAAATGTCTGATGTTTTGGAAGGAACAGATGTTTTGGAAGTAACGTCCAAAAACTGCACCTTTAAGCGGGGAGGGGAGGGGGAAGGGGAGTGGATTCGTTGGCTTCAGTGTTAATAGGAATCTTGCTTAGAACGGAAACAACTCATAAAACGTTTTTGCTAAATGTCCATTTTCCTAAGTATTAGGCAACCCATTGCCCGAATCTGAAAAGAATGCTATTTCCAGAGTTTCTAATCTAGTAAATTGGTCACGTGCTGTCAGTACAATGCGTAACGATCCTGGCAAGGAAAAGAAGCAGTGAAATCAACAAAGTTTGATCAAGGGATTTATTTTTGACACAATTGAAGGGTCCGTCTTGAAAGTGTCATGGAGAACAGTACGTGTTCATTTCTTGCCATTGTTGGGGGCCATTGCGGTTCTTATACGAAAGACAGGACTGCATGAGAAGAAATGGTTCCATTCCCGGCTGCAATCGAGGCATTTCAAGACACAAGTCATTCTTTTCCATTTCCCAATAGAAAACGAAGCAGAGCTTTTACTGACGAGAGCGTGAATCTTTGCACCACCACGAAATCTAAAAAATTGGATTATATGTCCTCACCATCGTGCATCTCTGGGCGTTAGCTGGAAACGCAGTTCTCCTAAGTGCTCCATACCAGTCAGCCAAAGCACAAAGCAACGTTTGCTAAAAAACCGAAAGCAGAGAGAGAACTGAGTAAATCTGGGTCGCAAATAGTTTTGAAGGAGACAGAAATTTTTCTTCCAGTCGGTGCCGATCAGTCATGTTACGACAGTTAGGTTAACATAAAGTAGAAGAGTGAGCTTTTTATATCCGATTTTATCAGGAACTACAAATGAGCGTTAGCATGATTTTGGAGTATGCAGCCTGTACATTTGTAGTAATGCTTACGACGGCAATATATTATAACCAGTCAGCATGGGAGGTCACCAGGCACAGATGAAAAGTTGATGACACGAGGGAATTGGTCCCCTTAGCGGTGAATATTCAGCTAATACGGATCGCTAAGAAATAGTTACAATCGGTTAATTGCTTTTCCAAAACATTTCACGAAAGAAAATGTCTGGGGAATAATTTCATTGAAAATTTCACGAAAGCGGCCAGGAAAATGCAAATATATGTCGAACTTTAGCGTGCGCGCTTACCGAGAAAAGCTGCATTGTTTTAAAGGAGTCGTTAAGATAAGAAATTTAATGAACTAGCTTTTCCGGCCGTGTTTGGGAATAATATTTGAGTTATTTTTTTTTTGCAAGCTTATGGACCGAACCCCAAACCACCCAAAAATAAATTGACCTTCCCAATACAGACCCCACGCTAGTTCAATGACATGTATTAATTAAGCAAGTTTTCAATCACACATTTATTGCCAGGGGGAAGCTTGTATCTGCCTTTAGAGGCCAGCCTTGATGTAACAAGGGATTCCCTTGTTACGAGGTGCGATGACTAAACCAAACGAACGAATTCTTAAATAGCAGGAAAGTTAGTCCAGTTAGGTATACTGTAACTGTTCCATGGGATGAAGCGAGTGAAAGAACGCATCGTCGCCATCTTCGCAAGGTACAACAGGCAGTAGGCGCTGTCTTGGAGGAAGTTGCGCCCAAACAATCAGAAGTTGTGGTATTCCCTTGTTCCATCTTTGAATCAACAATTGTCCACTGACAGTGAAAGCGAGGATAAGGATGTGGATGACGTGTTCATGAATGGTCTGACAGAGTGCTACAGTAATGTGAGTGCTTGGGACACCTGGCAACAGATTCTTTCAATAATGGCGGACAAGGCCACTTTCCAAACTCTGAAGAAATGGATACCTGATCTTACTAGATACAGATTCAGTACTGCAAGAAAGCATACAATGCTTCACCGGAGAGTTGTTCCACCACCACAGACATCCCACACAAAATTGTTCGTGTCACTCACACAGGTCAACCACTTCATTACTAGTCCTCACGTTATCCAGGATTTACCATTCGGTGAGAAAATCATCGCATTGTCAACAAATGAGGTTGTGACAGTTACCAACGATATCCGTATGTTAATCCCAGAGTCAATCGTAAAGCAATACCTTGCATATGCAGAGAAATCCAATTTTACCCCTCTCAGCCGCAGGACTCTGTTGAACATCCTTTCTGTTTGTGCAGCCTCCACAAGAAAGTCTTTACAAGGTCTAGACTATATCAGTTCGGCTGAGCTCAGGCCTTTGAGACCCTTTGAGGATCTCACCGATGTAGCAAAACGCTTGGGAGACCATCTAATGGAATGACTTGGGCTAAAGAACAACGAGAACGCCTCATGTCTGCTAAGCGCTACCTGAAAAGTGACTACAAGGTAAGACGGTATTGAATAAGGTGTACTGAAAAGCCTGCAATTTTGATTTATAGGCTTCTGTTTTTTATTAATTGACCCCTAAACCATCCAACTAGCTTGTGAATCAGACACTGTCTTATTTGGACGTGATTTCTGACAAAGCCAAACTAGAGGCTTGCATAAGATCAAACGAAATCAGACAACGCAGGCTGCAACAAGCTCGTTCCCAGGGCTTTTTCCTTAGAGACTGAGAAGCCCTGGAAACCAGGTTGAGGCTGCAACTAAGTTAGATCTTTGACAACACCCATCCACCTCTGACTTCTTGAAAATGTCCCCCATGAATGAATCGATAATTTAGACAACAACACAATCAATCAGTAGGTAAAGACGATAATTGACGATCGAGTCTTGAGCTTGTCCTGAGTTTTTGAGAAAGAGGGAATCAAGATGCGATACACTAACTGCTATTATCTGCTTCTGTTAGAGGAAGAAATGAATAAAATAAATAATGAATTTTATAACAGGGCAGGTGCATGTGTTCAAAGAATCATGTGTCTCAGACCACTGCTGGCAGTACGCCTTGAGTGACCCCAGAGATCGGGATTTCCAGGTTCTTTGTGACCACCAACATACAGATCAATGTGACCGCTGTGATGCGATGAAAAAAAGCTCTTTTAGACATCAAAAATGCCCTCGCAATGATGACAGAAGGGAACATAGGCGCAGATGCCAAGGAAGAATTAAGCTTTATTGCTGACCAAGCGATCTCCAACATTCAAGCATGGAAAGCTCATCTTTTACGCAGCCTCAATCAGGATCAGGCGCTTCTTGATGTTATAGACGAGCTAGATGAATCAAGTGTTCTTCTCGTTAAAGACTGGGCAATGAAGTTCTTGCCGCGCAAGTACCGGTTCGGCAAACGGGGTCTTTCTTGGCAAGTTACGGTGGCCACGTGTAAGGTGTAGCAACTACAGATGATGACGTTTGTTCATGTATCTCAATCATGCAGCCAAGACAGCAAAGCTGTGTTAGCGATCATGAAAGATGTCATCGGTAAACTTAAGGAAATTATGCCAACTCTGAAAACCGTCATTTACAGGTCTTTACAGACAAGACAACGCTGGATGCTACCGAAGCGGATCAACGATAATCGGTGCCCCGAAAGCCAGTCAATTCCACGGAGTAACAGTAAAACGATTTGACTTTTCAGATCCCCAAGCTGGAAAAGGTGCATGCGACAGGAAGGCGGCAACCATCAAGGCCCGTATGAGAATTTACCTCAATGAGGGTAACGACATCAAGAATGCTGCTCAAATGGTTGACGCTATGAGATCGTCGGGAGGTGTATCTGGTCTTCACGTCACATTGTGCGAAATGGAAAACCCAAGAACCTCTACCAATGTCAAGTTTGATGGCGTGAGCGGGGTGTCGAACGTCGAATATGGCGAAGATTGTATTACAACGTGGAAGGCATGCATATGGTATTGGACCTGGTAAGACCGTCAAACTAAGCAAATTTACCAGGAGTAACAACGAAACTCCAATTCTAAGGCTATCTAGATGCGTGGAAGACGTAGTGGTAGCAAGAACCCATGACCCGGAGCCTACAGCTCCTACACTGGGCATATGTAACGGCATTTTTACAGACCGATCTATTTTCAGACTATCTTTTCCGGAAAAAAACAAAGGCAGTTCCGGTTCGGTGACCCTATGACGTCAGCTGAATTTCTTGTAATTGGTCTTCGGGCTCCTGTGGGAGTCTCATTCGCGGGAAATTCAATCTAAAAATAAATCGGTCTGTGAAAACGCCGTTACACGAACACAGTAGAGTTGTAGGCTCCAGGTCATGGGTTCCTGGTGGTAGATAAATTTACCTCCCTCCAGTGTCGAGCGACCAAACCTGAGACGATGTCAATTTCAGACGAGACACCGGATGATACAGCTTCTTCCCAGATAGTTTTCTGTCCTGAAGAGGGCTGCATGAAGTCCTACCAGCGGTTTGCTGCTTTACAATATCACTTGGATTGCGAAAAGCACGAACGCAAACTGGAACGTGAGCCCTTGCTAGACAAAGCTGTTCATGGCTATGCAAGCTAGACTGGAAAATCCAACTGCAAGTGTTCCACAACTGCAGCAGTGCGCCGAAAGTCGTAGAGCACCAATTCGGTCTTTGCTTCCTATGGGATGGGCCCTCAAGACCAGCCAAGCGTCAAGAGCGCGATTTACCGACAAGCAAAAGAACTATATCTACTGAGCAAGTTCCTTATCGGAGAGCAAACAGGCCAACGCTTCTTCAGTTGCCCGCTCTATGATGAGTGCAAGAGATGAAAATGGTGACCGCTTGTTTACCAGCAATGAATTTTTCACGGGCCAGCAGATCGCGAGCTACTTCTCCCGTCTGGCATCTAAGTGCGCGCTCCAAAGCAGCCACTCCTCCCAAAGTGAGTCTGATGACAAAATCGCAGAAGCTGAAATGGTTTTAAGCGACTTGAGGGGAGAAGTTCTTGAAAACGTCCAAGCTCTCCATCCCACCATCTTCGAACACTACAACTTATGTGAACTGATGGCTCAAGCCAAACTGTCAACATTCGCGATTTCAATGCTTAACAATATATGCAATACTGGGGCTGCAAAATTCCAATAAAATAGAAAGGAACGGTTTTGTAATGCAAAAGCAAGTGTTCCCCCGGATTGAGTCTGATTGGACATTTAGAGATGGTGACAAGTCTCTATTAAATAAGTAACATTTCATGTACGGAAAACTGTTTGGCAAAGTCCGGCCTGTTCTTATGTTTATCTACTCGCTGGTGTAAATGTCGCAGTGTATATCGGACATAACATGCACCGCACAATTCCCATTTAAATTTAGAGACTAGACGCTGCTGACTTACAAAAGTTGAATTTTGCTCTTGCACTTTACGCTCTTGCGGCTAATTCGAGCTTTGCATCATCTCCAGTGTCCAATCAGGCTCAATCCGGGCGAAACTATATGCGTGGAATTACATGTAATAGATCTTTCCCGCATTCCAACAAACAAACGGTGCCGACTCGAGGTCAGGCTGGACATACTTACAGCAAATGTATGAAAATGTCCACCCCAACTTCGTTCTGGTACTATTGTTCGAACGCACTGAAGTGGAATGCGGAAAAGGTCTATAGACCGAATGCATAAATGGCGGCCAAAAAAATATTATTTTCTTTATGTACTAATTAGCCTCACTAGTCTCGTTTGCATGGACAAAATATAAAAGAAATGTTGCATGAGAGTGAGGCTAGTGGGTCTCATTAGCACATAAACAAAAGAAAACATTTTTGGCCTGCATTTATGCATTCGGTCAATTAATTGTTTTATTATGTTAGTCTTCTTCGACAGTTAACTTCCTATTTCTCAACTTGAAAATGGCGTCATAAAAACTCCGAAACGTTGTTCATTCTTATCGCTAATTTTTACTTGCTAGTAAAATAGAAAAGATATGGGAAAATGCCAGTGGCAAGCTCTCCCTTACAAAACGTCCCAAGCTAAGATCTATATTAACTTATCAACTTATCGACATTTACTTACGTCCACACATGGTATTTAAAATGGGAATAGTTGCCATCGAAAAGGATGGAAGAAAAAAATCTGTTGTGGTATTAGCAAGTGTTTCCTGGTTTTGAAAATTTCATTTTCATGGCTGTGCGTTACAACCGTTTATCAAAGAGCGTCACGGACTGACGTTACCCTGACTTGAAGTCGTGACCATTGACCAAGTGAGCCATGAAGTTACTTTCCGAAAACAGAACCTGGACTGCAGCATCAAATGGACAACAGCTGTCAACAGCTGGACGGCAAGTAAAAGTAAGTCATCGTTTTGAAGCTGTGAAGTAGACTTTAGTGCAATAATTTCATTCAAAATCTGCGTTTTCGGCTTAAATACGTGTTTAATTTGCGCGTGAGAATCAAGACGACAGGAATATGCAAATGAGATCAAATTTTAATGAAACTGCGCAGATTTCGAAGGCGTTTTATAAAGCGCTCGCTTAAAAACCCAGACCAATTTTTATATGCTGTGTAAGGAGAGCATTTAGACACGTTGTAAACATAATATGAACTCCATTGAACACTGGCCAAATATCAAAAAGTCGGATTGTAATTATAAAGTGAAACTAGCTTTGCGGAGTCTGCGGTGAAACCCTAACAAGTTTTGTGCTTTCTCGAAGCAGGAAGCGTCATCTAGAACTAAAAAGTAGGCATAAATAAACTGCCAAATATTCCTCCTTTTAAGTTAATTACTTTTTCCCTGATGTTGTGGGCTTTACTACTTACGCAAAGACATTTACGCGGATGCCAATTTTTGCTAATTAATTCTGTTATTTTTCGCGAGCGGGAGTGCAAAAATCCAGCCGTATTTTTAGAAAGACATCCCGAAATCTTTGAGAACTCGTTAATACCTCTTTAGAAATCGAAAATAAAGATTGGTTTCATTTTTGACCGTGGCCGCGGTTTTATAATTTTGCTCAATAATTCTGTGCATTCGCTCTTAAATTTTGAGCCAGCCTAGTTGTACCATCTTTGATTTGCGTTCAGTTTAACCTTAATTCATTCAGCGGGGAAACAAAATGGAAAAATCTTTTTCTCAAATGACCTAAAAACGCTCATCGCTGCAAAGGAGGCGAATGGCGATTACAACTCAACACTGCCAGGATATCTTAAAAGACTTACTTAACTGGAAGTAAACGAACGCAACCGCGAATGAAAAGCAAAACGTGTAGCATAGCACAGTAACAATAATCGATAATACGAAGATAGTGATCCGAAAACTTTCCGACAGGCAATCGTCACGCGAGCCCACCCACTCACTCACTCACTCACCCAAGAAATCGAAAATTTCGCCGGTATGCCGTACCACAAGAAATTCATGCTTAAGAAAGCGGCTGACAAGGTCAGTGTCTCCTGGCGGCTCGCAAAAAAAAAAATAATAAAAAATAATAATAATAATAAATTGTCACTTCTTTCATCATAAAGTGTCCACTTGATTGTCTCGCCATTTTAAAAGAAACTTTCCTACCTCTTTGTCGAATTCATGCATCCTAGTCCCAACACCAGCAGTTATTGTCAACTCAGTTCTATAATTAGGTGAATGCACTATTTAGACAAGTAATTATTGGGTTTTTGCTCTTTTGGCGATCAGTGTTCATAATTTTATAAAATGCTAAATTTTCGAACCGTATCTCTGGTTCTTCTTCGGGGGACAATGAATCTAAAATTCAAAAGTCACTGCTTCTTATTTTGGCTCCCAAGAGATCTTAACAGCGGCACATATGCCCTTGGGAACTCCATTCTTTCATTCACAGAGTTCTTATTGATGTTTGAGTGTAAAGACTCCAGAAAAATTCTGCGCTTGTAATTAGTTTCATTCCTTTCAAGAATTTGGCCGTAGCGTGGATGGATGTCGTGCGTGGTTCTTTCGGCATGTTGTCGGATTGCCGATTCTTTACTCGCGGCACGCGCGGGATCATGTTCCACTCTCCTCGAAGCCCAACACCGTTTGCTCTCACCGTTTGCTCTCAAAGTCGGCAGAGCTTGACAATTTCCATCGCCATCTTAATGCAGTCAATCCGCACATCCAGTTCACAGTAGAGCGCGCCACACCCGTGGACGGTAAACCCACCATCGCGTTCCTGGATATTAATGTATCCACCCTCCCCAATGGTGAGGTTGAGGTGCAAGTATACCGAAAAGCCACCCATACCAACAAGTACTTGGCATTTGGTTCACACCACCCTGTACAACATAAGAGATCCGTCGTCAGCACGTCAATGCGCCGCGCGAACACCATCCCATCTAGCGAGGCCCTGAGAACAGAGGAAACATCCAACGTCCAGGACAGCCTACAGGTCAATGGATATCCCACCAAATTCATTGAAAAAACTGCCCAACCAAGGTCTGGTCCACAAAGCCACCATCCTGACCCGTCTGGCCTTGCCGTGGTACCCTATGTTCAAGGGATATCGGACAGGGTAAAACGCACACTGCAACGTTTCAACATAAGGACTGCTTTTAAGCCCATACGCACACTTGCTTCTGTCTTCAAAAAACCGAAGGATCGTCCATCGGAAGAAAAAAATAGCAGGCATCGTTTACAGGGTTGAATGCAAAGACTGCGATTTCTCCTACATTGGTGAGAGCAAACGGTGTTGGGCTTCGAGGAGAGTGGAACATGATCCCGCGCGTGCCGCGAGTAAAGAGTCGGCAATCCGACAACATGCCGAAAGAATTACGCACGACATCCATCCACGCTACGGCCAAATTCTTGAAAGGAATGAAACTAATTACAAGCGCAGAATTTTTCTGGAGTCTTTACACTCAAACATCGATAAGAACTCTGTGAATGAAAGAATGGAGTTCCCAAGGGCATATGTGCCGCTGTTAAGATCTCTTGGGAGCCAAAATAAGAAGCAGTGACTTTTGAATTTTAGATTCATTGTCCCCCGAAGAAGAACCAGAGATACGGTTCGAAAATTTGGGAAACCTTTTTAATTTTAGATCAGCTTTAAGCCCCTTTTTTAGCATTTTATAAAATTATTGGGTTGCCATATGACAATCCAGTCAAAAACTGAGTGGCATTTTTCCATTTTTTATTTTTTTCCTGAGTCGGAAATCGGGAAGTTGCACAGTAGGGTTTTCTTGTCACTCCCCTTCTAAGCATTGTCTTTGTGCTTAGATTCTTCTGTGCCTATATCTTTGGTAGGTTTAAGGGGGTAATAGAAATGCGCAGATTTCAAGTTATCCGGTGGGCTTAGTAGAATAGTTAATTAATTTGCAATCCCGTCGAAGTGGATGTAACGCGAATGGCGTTTGAGTGGATCTTTAAACAAAGTATACCCTTTTGTAGCTCACGTATGGAACGTCGATTCGATAAACAAGACAGGCGGTGAAAAATAAATATCTGGAATCTTCAAAGCGACAATTTATGGACTTCAACAACAATTGCATCTTTCGATCGACCGTCGAAAGCTTTATTTTAAAATATTTTACAAACTGTGGTGTTGTGCACAACACTGAGACCAAATGGCAAATTGTGTGGATATGGGTTTAACAGAGTCATTGAAAGGAATCGAACACCTTGAATCCATCTCCAATCTCTGTTGTCTGGATTTATATTTATTTGTACTCAACTTTACTCAGCCTTCAGGTAAAAAACAATTGGAAATTTGACTAATTGTTGTTCGTCAAGAATTATTTGAAAGAAAGCCTGCTGTCCATTTTTGCTTCATTATTCAAGAAAAGGGTCCTTCAGCAACGGGTTTGATCCTAGACACTGGTGCGAAATTTATCTAGTGTCACGGCTTGTTTGCACGCTCGCAATAAAATGGGAATTTTTTTTCCTACTAACAGCATATATGTTTTGTTTCAATAAAATATTTGACTGATTTTTCTGTCTTTTTAAGTGTGTCTTTGTGGATTGATGGTGTTCCAAATGATTCGAACTTAACTAGATTGCATATGTGGGTTGACATTTGATACCCGAATTGCTTCCATTGAGATGACAAGAACAACAATTCTTTATTAGCTCTCTTTTGCCCGCAATTAGCGAGGGCTATTCGAGGCGGGAAAAAGAGGAAAAAAGAAAATTTAGAAGTCCCATAAATTATATCAAACTAATTATATT
>NC_090874.1:45622458-45672458 GCF_036669935.1 Montipora foliosa | reverse complement strand
ACGTTTATAGATAGATGTTTAGATGTTTGGGTATTCACGGTTTCAGCGGTGTTCGTGTGAGAGCGAGCGGAAGCGATACTTTCAGGTCACATTCGATTACATTGAGAGAAGAATATAAAGAGATTACGCGCGTGAAATGCGAAAAGTAAATAATGAGTTCCTATCCAGAATTTACGTGTCTCTCAGAAGAAGAGAAACTACAGTTGTTGAATGGAAGCTGCCCTCGATAGTTTCCCACTTTTCGGGTTGTTACTTCGATTAACACTGCTGTTAGTTTTTCACACGTCTAATTTTGTAGTTGCTTAGGTCTCACGTTTCTTGCGTGTTGTACTGAAATAATTAGTCGTTTCCCTTTAAGAGTAACTTAATTGTATCTTGCCCTCACAACACGAGTCACTCCTTTTATTACACATAACATGAGAATTTTATTCCATAAAGCTCATTTGTGCAAATCTATACGCTTTTTCTTCACATGTGAAAAAGGCCTATACAGCCAGTGAGAATGGCGTACAGCTATTTCACATGTGGAAGTATAACCAATCAACGATAGCGTGAACGCGTTTCCATGCCAATCACTAGTGCATCTCGTGCAAATCGTGCAAATCGTACTTTGTTATTGAATTAAATTAAATTTGCATTTGGTTCTATTGTTAGTGAGTTTTTGTTTCTAATTGGCGTTCAGAAAACTATTTTAATGAAAATTCTCATGTTATGTGTAATAAACAGTTCACGACATAGAAAGTGCGGCGTACGGGGTTTTATTCACTCGTTGTTTGTGTCAAAAACCCTCACTCCCTCGTTCCTCGCTCGTTCGGGTTTTGACACAAACAACTCGTGCATAAAACCCCGTACGTCGCACTTTCTCTGACGTAAACTATATTTATCATCTGGAAGGCAAGAGATCTTTAACGAATCAAAATTTAAGGTATCATTGGACATCTCGTAGATTAAAGTAAGTTGAAAACTATCCAGTTTTGTGTACATCGTTTGGTTAAAGTGCTTTTTATTTGTTCTTTATTCGATTTTCGTTTATCGAGTGATTAGCCTTAGATCACAGTTTAGAATGTTATTTTGGTAGTTTTCTGTTTCTTGTATGTTCAAGCTACATTCCTGGACGAAATTGTTGACACTTTTTCTATTCATCTCTCCATATGAAAACACATTTCTTCCAATGACATAAATCTGCCATTTACGAATACCCTTCCCCTCTCCCCTTCAAAGCAATGTGGTTTGATACCAAGGTTATTTGCGCTTCTCGTAAACAGCTTTGCTTTGGGTCTGGAAGGGGAAGGGGGTAGTTTAGGCCTTTTATTGTAGTTATTGTCTAATGGACTCAACTTGAGGTATTTCTCAACTACTTTTGTCCAAGGTTGTGGTTTGAACCACATACGAAGACGGAAGAATACACGGCTTAATTAAGGAATTCACGTTCCTAAACTTTCTATTTCCTGTTTTGAGTCGAAGAGTTCAAGTTTTTCATTGCTACAACAAGTTACAGGAAATTCCGAAATAAACTGTGGGTATTGAAATATTAGTCTCTGTTCTATTAAACTGTGGGTTGACTTGGTTCACGAATATAACACTACCTCGTCCCCTACAAACACATCCATATGCTATATTGTGCCTTTCCATAGTATTCACGATGAAAATAGGCCAGACAAATCTCAAACTACTCGAAAAAAAAGCAAAGAAAACAGTCGAGAATCAAGAAATCACACAGTCCTTCGATAAGAAATGCTAACTTCTTGTTTTGCCCGAAAGCCTCGTTTTTGCACCTTCTGAAACTAACACCGCTAAGACGCAAAATCTAGTTTGATTGGCCACTACACCTCACTGTGTAAATAGTTTATCCTGAAGTCAAAATAGATACGTTTCGTTTCTGAGGAAGTGCCCAACTCAGTGCCAACTATTTTTGTGTAGCATGCACTACAGGCAACCCAGAATACGTTGCGTTTCTGAGGAAAGGAAAAAAAAAAAATAAGTAGTGTTTCGTTTCCGGACTGAGCAGCTCTGGGTATGATGAGAAATATGCTGCATTCGACCTCGATCTCCTGGCCTGCTCCTTTCATTTTACGAGTTTCCAGAAGTACCGGTTGGGTTCCTAGGCTTTTTTCTTTGTTATTTTCGGATTGGCTCAGCCACCATTACTCCTGGGAGAATCAAGTTTCCGCGCCTTCAATACCGCCCAACTCAGTGCCAACTGTTTTTGTGTAACATGCACCACAGGCAACCCAGTTTACGCCTACGGGGGTCGTCACGTAGGTTCGAATCCTGCAAAGGGGTACTCAAGTTCTTTCCGATTACCTCCGAGTCAACATCGAAAAGGTACATCACTTTATTATTGCTGTAAACAGTTGGTTCGCTCTTAGACTAAAAGGGACTCCTCCTGATGTTTATATGAGCATTAACCGTGCTCCTCCAGCTCGGCTCAGGTCGGCTGTGATTGTCAAATTGCGCTGGCGTTTCGATTTTCACTATTCCCAATTGAGAACTTGCGGATCAAGGATAGCACAGTCGGTTAGTGCGCGACCTTGGTGCAAGAGGTCCTCAGTTCGATTCTCGGATCTCACATCCTTTTTTCGACTTCTTTCCTTTCAGTGTAGCTCAAGTAGCTTTAAATACTCGGAAAATGGAGCACTGATGGAGAGGAGGAAGTAAAATGAGCGCACCGTCGGCCTCAGGTTTGTTAGTTGAATTATTAGAGAGATTAAGCACCGCGTATTTTTTTCCCGTGAACGGCAGGGAGGGTCACGTGACCTGACATTTACCGCGTTTGCCGTTTGCCGACAACCGTTTCTTCTCGAGGTGGACATTTTTCCCGTTTGTAGGAAAGGCCAAAACGTAAGTATTTGTAGCCCGTTTTTACCGATTATTTCTCCATTTTGATCACTTGCTTTTATAGCTAAGCTTCGTTTATCATCCTACTTCTACATGAACTGCTTATAAAGCTAAAAGAGTTTCAAATTCAAGCGGAAAATACATATCTTCTCTGCATCCATTTTTCTAATCGCAGTGAATGTCGACCGAGAACATTTGCCTTAGGAAAATTAAGAAATATGGGCCCGGCCCGTACTGAACTGTAACTGTATTTCAGTTAATATTCTAAACAATAAGTTGAAAAAGTTTCTTTTTGAACGAACATTTAGTTAATACCGTGTCGTCGGAAAGCTTAAACAGACGAATATCCCGGGCGGAACGGCAAACAACAAACGGCTAGCCGACGTTCAGCGTTCGCCGTTTTTGCGGTGCTTAATCTAATTACTGTTATGAGTTATCGACGCTAAATATAGTTGCTTTACTTAACTTTACTTTTTGCTATTCTCAAAGTGGTCACTTGTACTACTGTTACCCAGGGCTTGAGGATCCAGAGATGCTGTCATGCGTGTTACACAATTCATCTGGAGAGACTGGCGTTGTGGTTCAGTACTCTTATGACACCTGATTAGGGCGGTATTCCGAAACTCTTGCATTCTTAAGGTATAAACTATAGGATTTACAAAGGAATTGGCGTAGAACAAGACTTCTACGGACTGGCGGATATTAGATATGGCCTTTTTGGATAGTGTGTTGGATTCTGTTACACCGAGGACAGCGTAGAAAAACCAGGGAAGAATTGAGAGATTGAGAGTGTGCTGAGACCAGTGACAACGAATAACGTGGCTGTCAATTTCCTGTCGGAGGCCCCTGCCTCAGATAGCTGTGGAGGGGCATTTCTTTTTACGTTAAAGATAATAATCATATAGGATACTATGACGGTCGAAAGGACAATTATAATAAGTGATGCCCAAACGATTTCGGAGGCTTTTAAGTTAGTCTTAGCGAAGCCTCTGCAGACGCCAGGACAAGAGCTAATAGCCAAATGCAAACAACGGTCTTTAAATAAATCCAGTTCATCATTCGAGAGTGTCTGAAAGGAAATAAAGTTGCATGAAGGCGTTCCAACGACAGCAAGGCAAGATTAAGCAGAGAGCAATTTGTAAAAATGTTCTCAAAGTACATGACTGTGAACTTTTTCCAACTGAATCCACTTTCAGGTTTAAAGGTTAGCGTATGGTAAATATGCAAGGGCCCTGACACAGCTCCCACCAGCAAATCAGCCACAGCCAGGTTTATGATCAGGTACGTAGTGCACATGCGTAGATAGTGATTTCTTGCAAAGGTGATGATAGTGAAGCCCTTTATTAGAAATATGATGACATATTCAGGGGTGTAAACTGCAAGCCACGTGGTATTCACCCTTGTCGAAGGATCATCTGTTTCATTCGGCATTCTCAAGCTAAGGCAGATTCAAATTGTCTGGCGTTGTCTCTTGCCTGTTCTAATAAGTTGACAAATCAAAAGATTAAATTTGCTGATAAAGAAAGTCTCCCTTTTTAGCCGGGGCCGAAAATTTCAATTGGTTTTATCGATACGAGTGACTGGGGTCTTTTAAGAACAGTTACTGCGACGGCAACGTTCCATCCTGTTTACGTCGTACAATGTGGATGAAATTAAAATAAATTGACCTCGAAATTGGTGATTTCTTGTTGTTACGCAGTGTACCCCAAAAATATGTGCTAAAATGCGTGCTGCAAGTGCAACACAATTATTTTTTGTTGCTTTGCCGTTGACGTGGCAGGTGAAAATTTGCGCTTATCTACAAATCTAGGAAACTTGTTTTTTTTTAGTTCATTTCTCTCGTGTTTTCTGCAGATATCTATCTAGAAAATTGTCAAAAGCGAGACACACTGAGCTGGAATTGTACGGTGGCCCACAAGTGCCATGCTGGAAATTAAAGAGTTGCAGCTAATAAAGTATAGTTGCTACATATTAACAAATGTGCTGCAAATGAAATAAAGTTGCTGCAAATTAAATTTTCTGCAAATTTAAAATAGTTGTTGCAAATTAAAACATCAAGAGTATGCGCGCGCACTGAAGGAAGGACAGGTACAAAACACAGGTCACAGGTCACAGGTCCCAAGTCACAGGTCATTGTTTTATCAATACAGAAACAACCCTAACTGTTAACGAATGCTAACATTAGGCCTAATCAGGCCTAAAGTTAACTTTAATGGATATTTAGGATACTTTCTGTATTGTTAAAATAATGACCTGTGACCCGTGTTTTGTACCTGCCCTTCCTTCAGTGCGCGCGCATACTTTTGATGTTTTAATTTGCAGCAACGTTCTTTTAATTACAGCAACTCGTTTTGTAAATTTGTAGAAACTATTGAGAATTTGCTTGCGACATTTTTATTTTATTTATAGCTTGTCCCTTGTGGGCCACCGTAGCATGGGTTTATACATGTAACAGGCAATATTTTAAGGAGGCTCTGAATCTTCTCCATTTCACTTTCCAGCAATAATTTATGGACGTCACCGAGTTCGTTACCACGACGCCACCTATATTTACTGGGTTGCCAAACCCAGTCGGAATCTGCGTTTTATTTCGTCGTTTTTTTATTATTTTATTTAAGTAGTGTCTTTGTGGGTAGAGTCATCTGTGCGTATTTTTGCTAGGCTTCAGAGGGTAGAAGAAATGGGTATCTGGTGGACACGGTAGAATATTTAATTAACCTGCAATGGCGTCGAAAGTCATTGTAACTCGAATGTCGTTTTAGTGGATCTTTAGGGAATATATACCCCTATGGATCTCTAGAATGGAACTTCAATTGGATTAACAAGACAGGCGGGGAAAAAGCAGGACTGGGTTGCTCAAAGCACAGTTAACGCTAACCAGCGTTAAATACCTTGGAAACTTATAAGTTTTGATACTTCTTAACCAACGGTTAGCGCTAACCAGGCTTCGAGCAACTGGCCCCTGGAATCTTAAAAGCGACGAGTAATGGTCTTCGACAACAATTGCATCTTTCGCCATAGGATATCACAAAGTGAGCTTTATTTCTAAAATTATTTTACAAATTGTGCTGTTATGTACAACACCGAAACCAAATGGCAAATTCTGTATGGGTGTAAAAGGAATCAAACGCCTTCAGAAGGCATTACAGTGTTTACTGAAGTTGCAACCCAGTTCTGGCAATTTACATTTAATTTGTACTCCACTCTGCACAGTTTTCTGGTAAAAAAAATAAGTGAAAATGTGATAGTAAAGAAGTATTGGAAAGAAAGCTTGTTGTCTATTTTGTGCTTTGTTATTCACGTAAAAGGTTCTTTTTTATGTGGAATATTTTTTGTACTTTAATATTATTTGTCAAAAATTTGCATAATAAGCTTGAAATAAACACACTCAAACAATTTAGACGCATTTACCTCTTCGTCAAGATATCGTTAACATTGTACTTTCTTCAGGTAATAAAAACAGTTTGAAATTTGACTAATTCTTGTTGGTCAAGAATTATATGAAAGAAAGCTTGTTGTCCATTTTTTGCCTCATTACTGAAAGAAATTGTTCTTCAGTGAAGGGATGGATCAACATTGCTCCAGGCAAGATTGCTTCCCGACCCAATGGACGAAATGTAAATATTCAGTTAAATATTACAACAAAATAAAAAAAGGAAAGACGGAAGTGTCTTAGCTAAAACGTACGTTGTTAAACTCTGAAAGCAACGAACGATTAACATTCTTCCCTGTAGTTCATTCAATGTAAACAAGAACCTTGACACAATGGGGCTATGTCTCGTTATTTTAGAGTGTTGCGGGGAAATCTTTAGTTAATCACGAGTTAACTCGAAAATGGTAATGAGGAATTCCTTTACAGATAAAATTAGCGTTACATCGCAAAGTAAATGATTCTGAGAAAAAAGACGACCTTTATCCAGGCGATTCTCATAAACTTAAAAAACGTCGTGCCGACCTTTCTCAAGATTACCCAAATGTAATGCATCTATCAATGTTAAGGCCGAGTCCAGTTATGTTCATCCGTGCTTCTCTTTCCTTTTGCAGTATGTTTCATTCTACTTTTTGGGCATTTTGCGTGACATAGCCTCTTTAAAGACGAAACGAGTGAGTTTCACTCACGAGCGTGTCTTTTTATCTATAGACTGAATTTATTACCAAAGCTTAAAAAAATAAAAGACCTCAAAATGGGACAGGACATTACAAAATAATTAAACGTGTGAACGTGTGAGGCAAAGAGCCTTTGCTGGCACGACGTCTGGGTGACCACTCAAATGGTCTTAATGACCCCCCACTTGAAAAAGTTAACTGGAACGCTGCAGTTCAATACTACCCAACTCAGTGGCTTCTGTTTTTGTCTAATACGTACCACAGGCAACCCAGTGTACGCTCACGGAGCGTCTAGTCTCACATGTGAAAGATAAAAGGAATATCCTCACTGCATGCGGTAAAGGTATGTTTTTTTACAAAAAGGAAATTCCTAGTATTTCATCAGTGGTATACAATAATGAGTTTTTTTACATAGAAAATAGTTATATTGTTTTTCCTGGTGAAGACAAATGCTAAGTATATACCACACAAAATGAATAACTAACAGACCAAATACCGTTCATTACGTACTGACGAAATCAAGTGATTCCGACCAAGGGAGCCTACATTTGGCATCCATTTCGTCGGAGGAGAATAATTATCAGTTTCTAATCACCTCACAGTCAGCAGAGTGAAACGTACTACTGCTGTGGTTGTTTATACTAACAAATGAAATAACGACTTTCGATTTTCTTCCATGGAGACCACTTACGCTATGGGGCTGGATGCAACAGATGTCTTGGAGTATTTCGCTAAGAATATCCACTTCATTTCCGAAATCGTTAACACTTTGTCTAGTAAAGTTAAAAGCTGAGAGCGACAAAAGTTATGACCAAATAAATTATCCTTTTTGTTGAGCGCGTTTTAAGGCTTTCGATCAGAGCTGGTTCTGTCCACCTGCCTCGTGCTGAACAACAGCTCTCGGTCCTTTCCCCAAATCAGAGCTCAAATGTAGAATCCAATTTTTTGACATCATAGAGAATAGCATATAAAATATGAACATCTTGATACTCGTTTGGAAATTCTATGTCCGATAAGGTTATGTCTTTTATGGAAACGTTGTCACTCCACTAAGTTTATCGTTCCTTCTTTTTTTTTTTTCGGTGACCGGAATTTTATGAATTAAATTTTGGAAGCACCGGGCTAACAAGCTGAAGTCACAGGCCCTTTATTTCAAACCAAAAATTATTTTATCCAGGATATACAGACGAAAAATAGAATAAACTTACTGGTCGTTTTCTTGACTGCAAATTTGCACCGTGAAAAGCTTCCTTCATTGTTACCCTTTTTTTTACGACAATGTCATTGTAAATTAGCATAAAATGACAACCACTTTTCTTTTACAAATTAGTTGGCGAGTCTAATTTTTTTTGGCCTTTCGATGAAGTTTACATGGGAACGTCAAAGCTAAATATAATCGAAAAACTCCACCACACACTGTCTGTCATTCATCTCTCTGTATTAAGGACGGTGCCTACTATTGTTATTGCGGATACGTTCTGCGCATCTCCAGATACTCGGATTTCCTATCGCCGATGCTTACTAATACAGGGATATTTTTGCGCGGTTTAAAAATATCCGGAGCCAGTAGATCTGATTAAGTACTCTTGGTATCCAAAAAGAAAATTGGGGGTAACCATGCATTTTTGAGAAATAATTATGCTTTAATTTGAGAAATAACGTCATACATTGCTTTGTATTTTAAAGCTTTTTACAAATATTATTCATTAATTATCTTTGAAAAATGCGTGTTTACCCACAATTTTCTTTTTGGATTTCAATAACACTTGTTGAGATCTACATTTCGTTCATAATCACACACCGGGGCAAAAATATCTTTAATTAGTAGGCACCGTCCTTAAGGAAGACTTGAAATGTGGACAAACGATTACAATTCAGTTGGTCGACCGTGTCTTCCTTTTACTTTAATTTTGAGCCTTGTATTTATAATAATAATTTTTTTTTTAATAAAAGAAAAAGAAAAGAAAGAGAGGAAGTTCATTTACGTGTCAAGTCTTGTAGTGCTGGAGTATTAATTGGGGACACTGTAAACTGAACTCAACAAATTAACGCAAATTGTCGCTTCCCCGTACGCGCACCTGGTGTCCCGAGGCGTTTAAACAAATCCAGACGTCGTTGTTATTTGCAAGATAAAACAAAACATTTATTTCAGAGCTTGAGATAACAACTTAATACCGCTTAACGGCGGCTCGAGGACTACATAGAACACATCACACATGTGAAGTGCAAAACAACATGGCGGGAAGCACTACTTTCCGACGCGGTTACCTTAGCTAATTGGCGAAAACCGCAGATACTTAATTTATTACTGCGGTACTGCAGTAACATAGCTCCCCAACTGTGTTTACAGCTGCAAAATATGAAAACTTTGAACTTGCATGTAAATAGGTCTTTGGAACAAAAAAAATTTACTAAGTTCAAGCCCATATAGACTTATCCTCAAAAGATACAAAAATATCTGTTCAAACGTTAAACACCAACGGTGAGGTTTTTCCTTGGACGAACCCATTTGTGTCTAACTTGTAACATTTGAAGATATTCTTCACGCCATCTCAGCCAGAATTCATTGGCACAAACCTGCACTCTTCTCCATCTTCTATGACAACACACGTCAGGTCTTTGAAACTCTCCTGAAGGCGGTACCACTCGTTTGGCTTCCATAGTGGGAACGTGGTTAGGCGTTAACTGTTCGGGTGCTTTTGCGTCAGACAGGTAGTCAATACTGAGAGGCCTTGAGTTGACGATACACTCCACCATAACAAATGTTCGCGCAGTTTCATCATCGAGTTGGTTTCCAACTTTCATCAGCAGAGGTTCAAGAGCATTGCCCACCGTGCGAATGAAATGTTCCCACGGACCTCCCTTGTTACTACAATGTGGTGCATTGAACTTGAATGGGATCCACTCACATTTATTTCTCAACACGTTCTCTTGAAACTGGTCTTAATTCATCTCGGATAATGATGTTTTGAGCTCGTTTGAAGCACCAATAAATTTGGCTCCTTGGTCGCACCTCAGTTGTCTCACTGCGCCTCTGCGATTCATAAAACGACATGTCCAGTGAATTGGCAGTCTCCAAATGAACACTCCTCGATCCCATACACCTAAACAGTACTCCATAACATTTGATCTTACTCCTCCTTTCCCTGACAATGAAAGGGCCAACAAAGTCAACAG
Source organism: Montipora foliosa (assembly GCF_036669935.1). NCBI lineage: Eukaryota > Metazoa > Cnidaria > Anthozoa > Scleractinia > Acroporidae > Montipora > Montipora foliosa. The sequence goes on along the minus strand of NC_090874.1, from coordinate 45,662,336 downwards.
CACTATAAGAAAATGTGGGTGCTGGGTTGAGTCGGTCTTTTGGAAGACAAACCATTTTCTGCTCTTCTGCGGATTTACGTAGTCGGCTACACGTCACACAATTGAATATTGACCTGGCCACTCTTGACGAACCTTTAAGTACCCAATAGCCATTTTAGCAAAGCTCGTTGTGCGTCATCCCTCGACCCATGTGGTTTAATTTTAAGTGGTGGTGACGGATTGGTAGTTCAGTCAAATGTCCCGTTACCGGAATAATAACGGCCACTCTGGGCGTAGATAGTCAGGTATAGGGCTGTCGCAATCCAAGTTATCCTGAACATTTGCTGGAGAATCTGCTTTCCTTTGAGCGTTACAGGAGCTAAGTATCGATTGGGATCATAAATAGGGCCGACAATTGATAGCACTCCTCTTCTGGTTAAAGGGCGATCGCGAAGCTTGATACGGAACCGGAAGCTGTCGCTTTCGACGCACCACATTACGCATAAGGCTCTCTCGATCGCTAGCGGATCTACCGCTAAGTTTAGTCCCTTGATACCCTTCGCATGATCTACCGCTGGAATAGCTTCAAGAACTTTGCAAGATGAGGTTAGTCAAGAGAAGGTCCACCCGGTTTGTTTGAGACTTCCTTGTGCAATCGGAGACAGGCTTTGTCACAGTTGCCTTGACTAGCTTTAATCAGAAGAGATGTACGGCTTCAGTAACGGTTGGCACAGATTTAAGCCCATCATCTACATAGAAATTCTTGCGTATGAATGTAGGTGCATCGGTACCGAATTCTTCTTCACCATTATCTGCTGCTCGTCTGATCCCAAAGTGCGCACAACCTGGGGAGCTGCTAGCCCGAACAGGTGAGCTTTCATACGGTAGTCAGTTACTTCCTTTGACGGGTCTCCGTTCAGCTACCAAAAGAAACGCAATAGGTCTCTTTGTTCTTCCCAGACCACAAACTGATGGAAAATGCTCTTTAATTTACGTCCATCCTGAAGGAAACACTTTCTTGGCAAAAACGACACAGGATCCCCAACAGATCATTCATAAAATCAGGACTTTGCAGCAGGTAGTCATTGAGGCTGGCACCATTGTACTGCGCTGAACAGTCAAATACTGCGCGTATCTGTCCTGGTTTCTTGGGATGGTAGACTCCTGTATGAGGATCATAGTTAACTTTGCTATCTTGTACTTCCAGACGATCAGCAGGGACTCTTTCTGCACATTGAGAAGTTATAAAGGTCTGGTAGTCTGTGAAGAACTTCGGATTCTGTTTGACTCTTGCATTCAGTTGGTTCCATCTTTTTACAGCAAGCTGACGGTTGTTGGCAAGACACACATTGTCAGACTTCAAGGGAAGTGGCATTTCGTACCGTCCATCAGATTGCTTCTTCACACCGTTCTCCAGGATCCTCAGAAATCTCTCATCTACCACGGAATAGGGTTTCTTCTTGTCACTTGTCACAGCAAATTCAGTTGCTAACCCACAAAAATTTTCTCTGGGTCAAGGATCTCTTTATCCTTTGTAGAGAATGCAAATCCGCTTGGAATTTCTGACACTTCGATTCTATTGCACACACCATCTTCTCTATCCTCTCTGTTACTTGACTTGCAGACTCTTCCAATCACACACCAACCAAGTGCGGTTCTCAGAGCATACCATTTCTCTCCGTCGGATAGCCTTTGGACAATTGTTACCACTCAAGATAGAGATCTCTGCGTCTGGATGGTATGGTGCTAATCTATCAGCAACACTGTTCAGATGTTCCCATTCTCTCGCAACTTCAAGCTTCGGAATTTGTGACCGATTGACTGAAACATCTCCTCGGCTGAAGGCCACTGGCATCTTCACCACACACTCTCTGCGGTAATCCAGGACTTCCAATCCGGAGATCTTGCTGGTTTTCACTCTTCCGTTCTGCTCTTGCATTGTCGTCAACAGGAGTTCAGTTGATGGACCTTCCAGATTGAACCGTTTGCCTAAAGTCTGGGACACAAAACTGACATTTGAATGGTCGTCAAGGACTGCATACTGCAAGATTTCTTTCTCTGGCTGGCCCACTGACATGACTGATACTCGTACAATCAAGGTGTGATAAAATCGACCACCTTGGTTAGGAAGCATACATGCCCTCACACAATTGGAAACGACGACATCGACTTGTGATTGTCCCTTTTGAAGGCAGGTGGGGTGCTGGGGTGCATCCCTGAGCAAGTTTTACTGTTGGACTCTTCTTTGCAATATTTCACTTGGTGACTCTTACTGATTGCACAGCCCATACACAAACGTTCACGAAAGAAAAGGTCTCTCCTTTCGCTGAATGGCTTCTTGCAGAAATCTTGACAGTCATCTAATTTATGTTCTTGACCACAGAACAGATATTTACTTGAGTCAGTTGGACAAGGACGCTTTTGCTTGTTTGGCTCCTTGGGGTTCGGTTCATGGTTGACACCACTCTTGCCACTTTTGACACTCTCCTTGAGTAGGATAACTAAGCTCAGGTTCAAGGTAATGGCCGGCATATACAGTCTGTGTTACAGCTCCTGGAGGGAATGAAGGTGCTGGGGCTCGCAAACTATATGTTGTAGACTTAGGTGTAGATGTGGTAGTCAGAACTGGTGCTTGCGAAGCCTAAGGATGGACTGCTGTGTTATCCACACTAGTACTTGTAGTCACAGTTTCTTTTGTGAACTACAGTCTCTTTTGTCAGTTTTTCCTGTGATTTTTCAAAATGAAAAACTTTAATTCTAGAAATGCGAACCTTAGTTGATATAATCAGCTGGGCACCGTATGTTTAAACAAAGTTTTTTTTGACCAATCCAGGCAGAGATTTACGATTCCTCATGTAATGGAAACAAATAATTCCCAGTTCAATTTGCTGTTTTTAACTCCTAGGCAAAAGTCCTTCTTGTTTGTATTTACAATACAGAAAAGCATTCATTGGAAAGTGAAAGCGAAATTGAAGAAACGAAGGAAAGTTATTACGTCCTTCCGATATACTGTATACAGGCATCCGGTTTAATTAAATCCTCGTTGAAATGAGGTCCTTCATCGAACGGCAAAGGTTGACAACATCATGAAATCGTCAGCATATTGAAGGGATATTTACAAGGGCTTGAAAGGAAAAAAGTTGATACCCCACTTGTCTGAAGCAAATTTAGGTTTGGCGAGCACTTAATACAGCTGTCAGGTGTCTTCTTCCTTAAGCAAGGAATATTGCATAAAGCAACCCGGTACTTCACAGCAATAGCCTTCGTATGGAGAAGTATGGCGAACAGTACCAGCAACCATACTCTAAGTTCCAGTAGTGGTATTTTAACGGAACCATTGGATACTTGGTATTGGATCATTCGTGGTATCATCGCTGTGCTGACATCACTGGAAACGGCCGTCTCATCATTTATTTTATCTCTTGCAGACGGCATCTGCGAGTAACCAGTAACTGGTTCGTTCTATCCTTGGCGATTGCAAACTTTTGCATCAGCTTGTTTGTCACACCAAGTGAATTTGCCTGCAAGTTTTATTTTCGATGCGACTGGTACTTGCAGATTGTATTTTATAACTTTCTGCTCTTTTCTTCAACGACGAACCTTTGGGCCATGACAATCGACAGATACATTGGTATTGTGCACTCTCTGAGGTATGCATCGTTGTTGACAACCGAGCGAGTAATTGCAATGGTGGCCATAGCCTGGAGTTCCTCGTTCGCTGCAACATTTGTTCGCCTCCGTTGGTTTCAAAACGATCACTTTCAACAGAAGATCGAAAAATATTATCTAGTGGCTGCGGTTGTTTTATTCGGCATTGTTTCTTGCCTTGTACTAATTTTTATTTATCTTCGTGTCGCCTTTATTTCACGAAAAGTATCCAAGCAAATAATCACCCAAGCAGTTGACATAAATCACAACTACAAACCAAAGGAGCTGAAATTTCGAAGTCGGCATAGGAGACAAAATTTGTCTACAAGCTTTCTTGGCTCCGTTATCTCGTTATTTGTTCCGTCGTTGTAACAGCCGTAGTGTCTCTTTATCGTTTTGCTTTACCTTCAGGCTTTGCTCTATTGAACCGGTTCTCATGAAAGTAGCGTACTTGTTCGTTCATTTAAACTCCAGCGTTAAAGTTCCCCTGTGATCAAAAAAACCACTTCCTTTTTTCTTTCAGATTTTGAAAGTGTGCTTGCTTAAGCACGTTCGCGCAAACATTTTTCAACATTGATTTTTTTCTGAAACTTTTACCACTGTAAGATGATGAGTTAGTTATGTCAGAAATGTAATAAAAATGGGGGGTCACCGACTTCGTTTTGGAGAGAACATGCCCGGAAAAACACCCAAAATGTGACAAAATCGGGCTTCGTTAGCGAATAAGGCCAGTGTCTGTAAAACCCAAATATATTGCAATTAAATCTTTGAAGTGAAATCTTCTCTGCTAAATATTGTTTAAGTGGACTTATTAAGTGAATTTAGTCAACCGGTGAGGTTCCTTAAAGATCAAGTTCGCATTTAGCGACCACAGTTTCAAGCGCCTTCCCGCCGCAAGATGGCAGGATTTGATGTCCCGTGAGCAGAAATCTTGAAATTTTTTTAACTTCCCACATTGATTTTTTGTTCATTTTTGGACAACGTGGAGATAATTGTAAATAAAATCCGTTTCTGGAAAGAAAAATTGGGGTCACCGAACGTCCAAGACCGTTAAATCCAGGCAAAGCTATAGCAATGGCCTTTTGCCCTACCATTTCTCATTTTATTGCTTAGCGCGCGCGCTCGTGTATGACGTGGTGTGTACATTTGCGTGCGCAGTAAGGATGCGCAGAAACAATTGGCGCGAACGTCTTTAACACCTGACTGGCAAAATTTTGAGCTTTGATTTTTATCCAAAGGCCGTTTACTTTGAGTGTAAGTTTTGGATTTCACGGTCCGCCATTACTCACGTTCAAAACTGACCGATTGGACCTCAGACGGTTGGATCCAGGGAAAAGTGACGTCAGAGGCTCACTAGCTTAAAATTTCAGCGTGTGAACGCAGCTTATTATATATGCAAAACGTGAGTTTAAAAGTCTGAAAGCCCAAAAAGCCCGTGCTGCATATTAATTCTGCGGCGTACACACGTATTGCATTCTTAAACTAGTGAGCCTTTGACGTAATTTTCTCCTCGATCCAGCTCTCTCAAGAACATAATTTTAGTAATGGCGGACCATTAAATAGGAAAATTACAGTTAAAATAAAGAGGTGTCTTTTTGAAATCAAGGCTTAAAACTTGGGTCACTTAGCGTTTTGTTAACATAGTTTTGAAATCCAAAGAAAAATATGAATTGAGTTTTAGGTCACAGGGGCACTTTAATTTCTTCGTGTACGCAGTGATCCAAAAAGATAATTTATTCGTCTTGAAATAAAACGTATGTTCTGTTGTCGCAATTCAGTGGAACCGCCTCAGACTACTTTCAGTATTGTGGAGAATATTCCATGATGGAGTAGTCGCTGATCTAAGGGATAAGCTTTTTTGTAACCGTGACTCTACGCATTAAGGCAACCGGGCTGGATAAAATTCCTGATAAAAGTCTTGAATTCTCTTTCGATACACTCCGCATTATGGGATAACTGTGCATTCCTCTTCAGTACTTGAGGTCAGCGGTCACACTTCAAAGCAACCATTGTCATGCAAATGCACCATATATAACCAGCCTAACGCGTGACACAAATCCATTCTCCTTTTCGTGCTTTCTTGTCGGCGGTTACGGTACTAATTTAGAGGGGATTTATTTCCAACTACCGAAATGGACAAGGCACTCAACGAGTCTACAAATATATCTACGCTCGAAGCGAGCGATGTGAACTTGCCCGAAGCGGGCGAGAAACTCGAAGCGAATGACAACATCGACGATTTTGAGGTTGATATTGAAGACCTTAAAAGCCAGTTGGGGTTGCACGAACTGTTTTCGTCAATGGAGTCAATGAAGTCTCTTATCTCCCAAGTAACAGCTTCGAAAAGGCCAGCTTCTGGACCTTTAGTTGCTAACCTGGCCAAACGAAGTTTAGCAGCGGCGGCTGACGAGTCACAACCTACACGTGTCGCCAGCGTGACTGATGCTGGCTCTCTCGACCCCTCACAACCCATTTCATGTACTGATACAACTGCTGAAGCAGCAGAGCTGGACCTGCCATCAATCTTTGATGACTCGGATGCGAAAGGTCCCAAAGTGAGTGAGGTCTTAGCCTTAAGAGTAAATGAGGCTTGTACGAAAAAAGCATTGGATTCCAAGCTGAAGGAAATTGAGGCTAAGTACAAAGCACCCGAAAATTGTGATTTCTTGTGTGTACCAAAGGTCAACCTTGAATTCTGGTTTGAGTTAGCCAGGCAGGCAAGGACCAAGGATCTTGCACTGCAAGAGGCCCAGAGAGGTATTACCAAGGGAGTACAGCCAGTTATTGAGTTAGTAGAAAAGATCTTGAACGCTCAAAAGACCAAGTCGGAATTGAAGCCCGACTCCTTCATTAATCCTCTCGTTGATGCTATTACATTACTTTGCAACGCATCATTCAGACTTTCCCTTGTAAGAAGGGAAACAATGAGAGAATTCGTGAATCCCAGGTACCGCTCTTTATGCAGCAAGAATACTCCTCCTGGGAAATGGCTTTTTGGAGATGAGCTGCCTAAACAGATCAAAGAAATTGCGGAGGTGAACAAAATGGCGAAGAAACTCGGCCCTAGTCAGACCTCTCCTGGAACAAGGCGTGGAGATAGAAGAAATACATCTGGTCATGATTCTAGCTTCAACCAGGGTCAAGGCCGAAAAGTATATTTTTTAGGCTCAAGGAATTGTAGCAACGACCACTCACTACAGGAGGGGTCCCAAGAGCAACCCACATTCCTTGACAGCTACAAAGCAGCACTCCTCCCAGTAGAGGTAGGTGCTTATGCTGGAAACCTGGCAAATCTTCTCCTTAGCTGGAGATCTATTACTAGTGACCCCTGGGTACTTGAAGCAGTATCAGGCTACCATTTGGAATTTTGTACTAAACCTGTACAAACAAAACTTCCTAATCCTCCTATTCTATCTGTAGCAGATAAGGAGATTATTGACCAGGAGCTTCATAAGCTTCTGCACAAAGGGGCAATAGAGCAGGCACCATACTGCAAAGACCAATTTATTTCTAATATGTTTCTGGTCCCTAAGAAAACAGGTGACCTTAGGCCTGTCATAAATCTCAAGCCCCTTAATGAATTTGTAGAGAAGATTCATTTCAAAATGGAGAACATTGATATGGTCAAAAACCTTATTAAACCAGGAGATTATCTAGCTTCTATTGACCTGAAGGATGCGTATTTCAGCATACCTATCTGGCAACCTCATAGAAAATATCTTAGGTTTTTTTGGAGTAATCGAATTTTCCAGTTTGCATGCTTGCCTTTTGGGTACAGCCTAGCACCGCGAGTGTTTACTAAGCTTCTTAAACCAGTCACAGCACATGCAAGGTATCATGGTGTCAGATTAGTTAGCTTCATTGATGATATTCTCATCATTGGACATAATCATCAGGAATGTTTAGAACATGTCTCCTTTCTAAAGAATCTTTTGACAGATTTAGGTTTTATTGTCAATACTGGAAAGTCTAACTTAGAACCAAGTCAGTCTCTGATCTTTCTTGGTTTTACAGTCAATTCTCAAAAAATGCTATTGATTTTGCCAGACCATAAGGTTCTTAAAATCAAGAATGCCTGTCAGTCCCTTTTGAAGCAAAAGGTAGTCTCCTTATCGGATGTAGCTCATGTTACAGGCATCTTGGTCTCAGCCTTCCCTGCTATTAACTATCTTGAGCTGTATTACAAATCAATTGAGTTTTGTAAGTCCCATAAACTCCACCTGGGGGCTTCGTTTGATGATACTGTTACCCTCAGTGATCAAGCAAAGCTAGATCTTGCATTAGATCAATACAATGGCAAATGTTTGCATGAAATGCCTATTTCTTTGTTCATTGAAAGTGATGCTAGTAATACTGGTTGGGGGGCCCACTGTAACGGTGTTGCTACAGGTGGGCCATGGTCTCGGTCAGAAATTGATCTTCACATCAATCACCTTGAGTTACTAGCTGCTTTTTACCCACTTCAGTCATTTGTTCCGCAGTATAAGTCTGCTGCACACATCAGACTGAAAGTGGATAATTCAACTGCAGTAGCTTGTATCAATAATTTTGGCAGCATAAGGTCCCCTTCTTTAAATACTTTGTCTAGAACTATTTGGGACTGGTGTATATCTAGGAAGATTCACATTTCTGCAGTATCTATTCCGGGAGTTGACAATACAGTAGCAGATGTCATGTCCAGACAAAATTCTGACAAGCTAGAATGGGCACTAAATTGTTCAGTCTTCCAGCGTTTGTCCTCTTTGGTTTTCAAACCAGACATTGATCTGTTTGCCAGTAGTCTAAACAAGCAATTACCAGTTTTTATATCTTGGCATCCAGAACCAGACTGCTATGCTGTAGATGCATTTAGTACTTTATGGACACCATTTAAATGCTATGCTTTTCCTCCTTTTTGTCTAATCCCTAGAGTGCTAGAAAAGATGGAAAGAGAGCATGTGGACCAGTTTCTCCTAATTGCACCAGTATGGCCAACGCAAAGCTGGTACCCCCTCCTTCTGAGAACGTCATACAGGACACCAATACTTCTACCTCAAGATCCTCAACTCTTACACCTTGCTCACTCCAACAAGCTTCATCCTCTGCAAGACAGACTCCAAACTGCAGGCAGACTCCAAACTCCAGCTGCAGGCAGGTGGACTTTCGACACAGGCTACTGAACTCATCTGTGCCTCATGGACCAAAGGGACTGAGAAACAGTACAAGCCTGTATGGAAGACTTGGAGTAGCTAGTGTGATCAGAGGCACATCAATCCCCTTCAGGGTAATGCAGTCCATTTAGTTAATTTCTTGGCTGAACAATTCCACCAGGGTAAGAGCTATACTACTTTGAGAACTGTGACACTTTGTTCCTTGGCCCAGAGAGAACAGACTTTGTGCTCATTGGACTTAGACAATATGTCTATTTATGAGGATGAGATCAAATTTGTCATAGGTTCAAGAACAAAGACTTCTCGTCCTGGGAAGAAACCTTTAGAAGTTTCCATTCCATCCTTACCCACTAACCTCAGTCTCTGCCCTAAACAGACACTGTTACATTTTGTATTCATTGTACGCAACACCTGCGCAAGTCAGGGGAGGAGACTGTATCTCAGTTGTTCATTTCTCATGTTAAACCACACGAGCCTGTTTCCTCATCTACTTTAGGTAGATGGATTTAGACTGTTATGACTGATTCAGGCATTTACACTAGTTTATTCAAACCACATAGTGTAAGGGGTGCATCTACATCTGCTTTGTATCAAAGGGGCGCATCTTTAGCTGAAATTATTAAGATGGCAGACTGGTCATCAGAACGCACATTTAATCGTTTCTATAATCGCAATGTCTATAACACCAATCCCTCTTCATTAGCAGGCAGATTGGTATTATCATAGATATTCAGTAACGTTTATTTATGTACAGACCATTGTATCAAGTCTACAATTAAAGCACTCATTTCTATCATATCACATATTTTTGTTTTTTCTCCTGGCTTCGGCTCTTTAAAATCGCACAGTTATCCCATAATGCGGAGTGTATCGAAAGAGAATTTTAAAATTAGACGAGAGGTACTTACCTTGAAGTGTAATTGAAATTCTCTGAAGATACACGGAGCATTATGGGATAATGCTTCCCACCCTTCTGTGTTGGCTTATGCCTATCCCACCCTTTGTGTTGGGGACCTCAGCTAGTCTGCACTCCAGGAGAATGGATTTGTGTCACGCGTTAGGCTGGTTATATATGGTGCATTTGCATGACAATGGTTGCTTTGAAGTGTGACCGCTGACTTCAAGTACTGAAGAGGAATGCACAGTTATCCCATAATGCTCCGTGTATCTTCAGAGAATTACAATTACACTTCAAGGTAAGTACCTCTCGTCTAATTTTAAAATTTTGAGCGAGTACAGTTGTACCATCGTTGACTTGCGTTCCGTTTAACCTTAATTCATTCAGCGGGGAAACAAAATGGAACAATATTTTTCTCAAATGACCTAAAAACGTTCATCGCTGCAAAGGAGGCGAATGGCGATTACAACTCAACACTGCCAGGATATCTTAAAATACTTAAGGACGGTGCCTACTATTGTTATTGCTATTACGTTCTGCGCATCTCGAGATACTAGGATTTCATAAGACTGCTAAAGTGTATATATTAAAGTGCCCTTGTGACCAAAAAATCAATTCATATCTTTCTTTGGATTTCAAAACTATGTTAACAAAGCATTAAGTGACCCACGTTTAAAGCCTTGATTTCAAAAAGACACCTCTTTATTTTAACAGTAATTTTCCTATTTAATGGTCCGCCATTACTAACATTATGTTCTTGAGAGAGCTGGACCGAGGAGAAAATTACGTCAAAGGCTCACTAGTTTAAGAATGCCATACGTGTGCACGCCGCAGAATTAATATGCAGCACGGGGTTTTTGGGCTTTCAGACTTTTAAACTCACGTTTTGCATATATAATAAGCTGCGTTCACACGCTGAAATTTTAAGCTAGTGAGCCTCTGACGTCACTTTTCCCTGGATCCAACCGTCTGAGGTCCAATCGGTCAGTTTTGAACGTGAGTAATGGCGGACCGTGAAATCCAAAACTTACACTGAACGGCCTTTGGATAAAAATCAAAGCTCAAAATTTTGCCAGTCAGGTGTTAAGCAAACACACTTTCAAAATCTGAAGGAAAAAAGGAAGTGGTTTTTTTGATCACAGGGGCACTTTAAGGCTTGACCAATCTAATTATTATGCATATTTTTATTTGAAGGGAAGCATTTGTCCAATGTCCACTGAAACTTAGCAGAAAGTTTTTTATTGGTGTTGTTATTAAATTGCCAAAATATTTTGCATCGCATTTTGGTCACGTGACCTTGAAACAACTTTTAACGTTTATATCCTTTACTGAAAAATGGGGAACATTTATACTTCAAAATTATGAAAACGTTTGGAATAAACACGTTTAGTACAACTGTGCCTACCGAATGCCGCCTTTTAATGTGGTACTCCGTATTTTCCTGGATGTTTATCCTGTCACGTGACCTATTTTCCTCAATTGTTCATTGCTCTTAACAGGTGGACATGATTAAAAGGCGGTATGACAAAGCCCTTACAAGGGGTAATCGAATAAACAAGAAACAAGAGTGATATAAAGAAGCTAAATGTTCCCCATAAAAAAAGTAAAAAAATATAACTGTTATAAGTCGATTTCGGTCACGTGACAAAAATGTGGTACGGAACATTTTGGAAAAGTTATACCATTACCGATAACTAACTGCCTGCCAAGTTTCATAGGCCCTGGACAAATGCTTTCCCTTCAAATAAAAATATGCATAATAATTAGCCTGGTCAAGCCTTAATAAACTTGATTGGAGCTTATTAATACAGGGATATTTTTGCGCGGTTCACAACTATGCGGAGAAAGCAGAACTTAGCAAGTGATCTCGGTATCCAAAAAGAAAGAGATAATTAAGCTTCAATTTGGAAAAGAACGCCATACATTGCTTTGTATTTGAAAGCTTTTTACAAATATTGTTGATTAATTATCTTCGAAAAATGCGTGGTTACTCCCAATTTTGTTTTTGGATTCCTATAACACTTGCTAAGATCTTCTTTTCCCGCATATTCAGTAAACCGCGCAAACATACCTTTGAATTAGTAGGAACCTTCCTTAAAGAATACTCAACTGGAAGTAAACGAACGCAACCGCAAATGAAAAGCAAAACGTGTAGCATAGCACAGAAACGATAATAGATAATACGCAGATAGTGATCCGAAAACTTTCCGACATGCAATCGTCACGCGAGCCCACCCATCCACTCACTCACCCAAGAAATCGAAAATTTCGCCGGTATGCGCGATGCCGTACCACAAGAAGCTTATGCTTAGGAGAGCGGCTGCCAAAGTCAGTGTCGTCGCCAGGCGCCTCGCAAAAAAATATTTTCTTTAAAACCTAAAAGTGATTTTTAGTGATTTTTATCCCAATTTTTTTTCAAATGGAAAATTGTCACTCCTTTCGTCAGAAAGTGTCCACTTGATTTTCTCGCCATTTTGAAAGAAGCTTGAAAGCGGAAATACAGGCCTTTTATCAATGGCACTCAAGTGTCCCTCTTAGTCGAATTCACGAAATCATATACAGAAATCTAACCGAAAGGGAAAAACAATCCTAGCCCCAACGCCAGCAGTTATTGTCAACTCAGTTCTATAATTGGGTGAATGCACTATTCAGACAAGTAATTACTGGCTTGCGATATGGCAATCAAGTCAAAAACTGAGTGGCATTTTTCCATTTTTTTAATTTTTTTTCCTGTGTCGAAATTCGGGAAGTTGTACAATAGGGTTTTTCCTGTCACTCCCCTTTTAAGCATTGTCTTTGTGCTCAGACTCAGAGTCTTCTGTGCATATATCTTTTGTAGGTTTCAGGGGGTAATAGAAATGCATAGATTTAAATTTATCCGTTGGGCACAGTAGAATCGTTAATAAACCTGCAATGGCGTCGAGGTGGATGTAAAGAGAATGGCGTTTGAGCGGATCTTTAAACAAAATATACCCTTACGAAGCTCAAAAATGGAACGTCGATTCGATAAACAAGACAGGCGGTGAAAAATAAATATCTCGAATCTTCAAAGCGACGATTAATGGACTTCAACAATGACTGCATCTTTTGAACGTCGAGCAATGAGCTGTATTTCTAAATATTTTACAAACTGGGGTGTTGTGCACAACAATGAAACCAAATGGCAAATTGTGTGGTAACTTTGTCCGATTGAATATGGGTTTAACAGGCTCATTAAAGGAATCGAACACCTTAAATGCATCTCCGATCTCTGTTGTCTGGATTTATATTTATTGGTAATCAACTTTGCACAGCCTTCAGGTAAAAAAACAATTGGAGATCTGGCTAATTGATGTTCGTCAAGAATTATTTGAAAGAAAGCCTGCTGTCCATTTTTTGCCTTGTGATTCAAGGAAAGGGTTCTTCAGCAGAGGGTTTGACCCTGAATACTGGTGGGAAATTCATCTAAACAGACTTAACTGATTAGAGTGTAATGTGAAGTGCTAAGTTTCTACCCCATAGGAGCAATGTGAGCGTTAGCCCTACTAATGGCAATGTGCCCACACAAGGACAGCGAAAAATTCTGACCAGGGTGGGACTTGAAATCACGATCTTCGGGTTAGATCACTGCTACTCTACCGACTGAACTACAAGGTCAGACGGGAGAAGGCCGTGGGAACTGAAGATCTTAAAGTCACAGCAATGAACATATACAAGTACAAGAAAGGATTACGTTTTTGCAATCGTTTTTCTCCGTCCTCGTGTGGGCCCACCTCCATTAGTAAAGCTAACGCGTACATGGCTCATATGGGGTAGAAACCTAACACTTCACATTACACTCTAATCAGTTAAGTCTGTTCAAATATAAGTGCTTCACGGCCAACGTTTGCAAAAACGTAATCCTTCCCGGAAATTTATCTAGTGGCGTATGGTTTAATTTCGACATGGATTGTCACGGCTTGTTTGCACGCACGCAATAAAATGGGAAGTTTTTTTCTCCCTTCTTACAGCTGATTTTTTTTTTGTCTTTTTAAGGGGTGACCACAAAAACACTGGCCTCCGGTTCATGGACTACTCAAACGGACTACCCCAAAAATACTTTAAGTGAGTACTATTGGTCGTAAGCAGCGTCACAATCAGTGCTAATCCTAAACATCCATTTTAAACAGCGTTGGTCAACAGTATTTAAGGTAATTCCCTTGAAAATGACGTACATGTACTGTCCAGAATTTTGTCAAACTTGACACAATTGATATTCATGCACAGGACAGTTAAAAAATGAAATAAAAAGTTGGGGTCACCGTGCTTGTTTTCGCGCTGTATGCCTTTTATTCTAAGTGTTTTTTACCGAATTACGTGAAAAGAGTTCGAAACTTGATCAACCAGAAAAATTGTTGTTATCTTGCGTAATTTCAAATTGCTCGATCTTGCAAAGAAATGTAAGCACATTGGACAGCTACATAATCACCTCACACTCGGTGTCTCGCTCCTAATGCAGTTTTCTCGTCACTTATAGCTAAATATCACTACTTCTACAATCCAACTTTTTTTCTCCTTAAAATATGTTTTCCGTGTACCTATTCGCCTTTGTCACACGGCGGCCATATTGTCCCGGGAGACCAAAAAAGCTTGGTTTTACCACGCCAAGCCTCACCCCCATGGTTTTCACTGGGAGGGTTGGCGTGGTAAAACAAAGCCTTTTTGGTCTCGCGGGACAATATGGCCGCCGTGTGACAAAGGCGAATTACGAATACATAACACCATCAAAAAGGAGAGGTCACTGTGCTCGTTCAGGAGAAAATAGCCATTCCTTGACAGACGAAGCTTGGCCATAATATCAATGTGCGCGAGCTAATGCGCGTGCCTATGACCCAATTTTGACCTATAACTAGAACAGAAACAAAAGGAGAGCGAAAGAAAGAAAGAAAGGACGACAACGATAAAACAGAATACCGGTAATAGCTCATACTTGTTGGAAGAAGTTACTCCTCAAGTTCTTTCCTTGGGCTCTAAACCGTTTGTTATTTTCAAAAAGTTGTTTAATCGGTTTTTCCTTTGTTCAGGAATGAAAATCGAATTTTTATTGTCAATTGGAAGTAAAAAAAAACAATCATCTGTTCTCTTTTGGACATAAAGAAAAAGTTGATTTGTTTGTTTGTTTTGCTCTATAATGCGATGGAACAACTTGAATGCTTTTTAATCCCTTTGCCCAACTGGTTTCCTATGTGCCTCGACAGAGACAAGAAAACTTTGTCCTTATGTTATAAACACGTAATCGCAATGAGCTCTCGTAAAATTAGGGGAAAATTTTACTAACTTGTGTTTTCAGAGGTTTGTTTAAAACACCTAAACGTTATTTAAGTGTTTGAGTGTTGTTGTGGCTGAGGGTGAGCTTGTTTTCCTTTAAAACTCATGCAGTTTACGAAAAATTCATTGCCAAACTGGTGAATTGCAAAGCAAATTTCACTCGAAAAACCGACACCGTACTCATCGCTTCCTGATTCATGCGATTTCGGTTTTTAGCGTAAAATTTACCGTGGAATTCACCAGTTAGGCAATGAACTTTTCTATAGAAGAAAGGAAAGAAATTATTTAATTATTAAAGCAGCAGCCTGAAACACCAAAACGTGGACAATTCGAAACCTTTTATTTTCGCTAACCCTACAGGCAGTAACAATAAGGGAGCTCCGCTTTTAGGCTTGGCTAAATCTATATATTTGATAGATGTTTAGATGTTTGAGTATTCACAGTTTCAGCAGTATCCGTTTGAGAGCGCGCGGAAGCGAGACTTTCCGGTCACGTCGGATTAGATTGAGAGAAGAGCATAAAGAGACTTAGCGCGTGAAATGCGAAAAAAATAATGATTTCCTATCCAGAAGAGGAGAAACTACAATTGTTGAATGGAAGCTGCCCTCGATAGTTCCCACATTTGGGGTTGTTACTTCGATTAACAATGCTGTTAGTTTTTCACACGCTTTCATTACGACATAAATTTTGAATTTTGTAGTTTCTTAGGTGTCATGTTTCTTGCGTGTTGTACTCAAATCATCATTTGTTTCCCTTTAAGAGTAACTTAATTATATCTAGCCCTCACAGCACAAGCCACTCCTTTTATTATCTGGAAAGGAAAAGATCATGTCACACGAATCAAAATTTAAGGAATCGCTGGACATCTCGGAGATTAAAGTAAGTTAAAAATTGTCCAGTTTGGTGTACATCGTTTGGTAAAAGTACCTTTTATTTGTTCTTTGTTTGATTTTCGTTTATCGCGTGATTCGCCTTAGATCACAGTTTAGTAGTTTTATGTTTATCGTATGTTCAAGCTATAATCCTGGACAAAATTGTTGACACTCTTTCTATTCGTCTCTCTATACGAAAGCAAATTTCTTTCAATGACAACAATCTGCCCCCTTCCCCCCCCCCCCCCCCCTCCCGACAAGCAATGTTGCGCTTCTTGTAAACAACTTTGCTTTGGGTCTGGAAGGGGGAGGGCGTATTTTACGGCTTTTATTGCAGTTATTTTCTAATGGTCTAAACATGAGGTATGTCTCAATGACTTTTGTCCAAGGTTGTGGTTTGAACCACATACGAAGACGGAAGAATACCAAAGAACACTCAGCCACAGGGCTTAATTAAGGAATTCACGTTCATAAACTTCTATTTCCTGTTTTGAGTCAAAGAGTTCAAGTTTTTTATTGCTACAACAAGTTACAGGAAATTCCGAAATAAACTTTGCGTATTGAAATATTAGTCTCTGTTCTATTACACTGTGGGTTGACTTGGCTCACGAATATAACACTACCTCGTCCCCTACAAACACATCCATATGCTATACTGTGCCTTTACATAGTATTCACGATAAAAATAGGCCAGGCAAATCTCAAACTACTCGAAAAAAAAAAGCAATGGAAACAGTCGAGAATCAAGAAATCACACAGTCCTTGGATAAGAAATGCTAAATTCTTGTTTTGACCCGAAAGCTTCGTTTTCGCGCCTTCTGAAACTAACACCGCTAAGACGTGGGCTCAACTGTAATAACAGCTATTACAAACTCTAGTTTGATTGGCCACTACACCTCTCTGTGTAAATAGTTTATCCTGAAGTCAAAATAGATACGTTTCGTTTCTGAGGAAACGAAACAAAACTAAGTAGTGTTTTGTTCCCGGACTGAGCAGCTCTAGGGATGATGAGAAATATGCCGCATTCGAGCTCGATCCCCTGGCCTGCTTCTTAAAGTGAAAAGTAAAAGTGGTGCATTTATACAGCGGTCTTATCACTAACGTCTCAAGGGCGCTTTACAATGATCAATTTACCCCCGGCAGACTGGAAGCATATACAGGCGCAAATTGCAGCCGCTTCTAAGCAGTCCATGCATGCTGGTACTCATTTCACGGACCTCGGAAGGACGGAAAGCGGGAAAGAAGGTCGCCAAATATTCCAGTCTCGGCAGAACCGGGAATGGAACCCGGGAACTTAGGGTTGGAAGGCAGAGATCTTACCACTGCGTTCTTCCATTGTCCGAGTTTCCAGAAATACCTGTTGGTTTCCTAGGCTTTTTTCTTTGTTATTTTCGGATTGCCTCAGCAAGCATTACTCCTGGGAGAATCAAGGTTCCGCGCCTTCAATACCGCCCAACTCAGTGCCAACTGTTTTTGTGTAACATGCACCACAGGAAACCCAGTTTACGCGTACGGGGTTTGTCACGTAGGTTCGACTCCTGCAAAGGGGTACTCAAGTTCTTTCCGATTACCTCCGAGTCAACATCGAAAAGGTACATCACTTTATTATTGCTGTGAACAGTTGGTTCGCTCTTAGACTAAAAGGGACTCCTCCTGATGTTTATATGAGCATTAACCGTGCACCTCCAGCTCGGCTCAGGTCGGCTGTGATTGTCAAATTTCGCTGGCGTTTCGATTTTCATTATTTCCAGTTAAGAACTTAAGGAGCAAGGATGGCATAGTCGGTTAGTGCGCTACCTTGGTGCAAGAGGTCTTCAGTTCGATTCCCGGATCTCACATCCTTGTTTCGACTTCTTTCCTTTCAGTGTTGCTCAAGTAGCTTTAAATACTCGTAAAATGGAGCACTGATGGAGAGGGGGAAGTAAAATGAGCGCACCGTCGGCCTCAGGTTTGTTAGTTGAATTACTGTTACGAGTTATCGACGTTAAATATAGTCACTTTACTTAACTTTACTTTTTGCTATTTCTAAAGTGGTCACTTGTACTACTGTTACCCAGGGCTTGAGGATCCAGAGATGCTGTCATGCGTGTTACACGATTCATCTGGAGAGACTGGCGTTGTGGTTCAGTACTCTTATGACACCTGATTAGCGCGGCATTCCGAAACTCTTGCATTCTTAAGGTATAAACTATAGGATTTACAAAGGAATTGGCGTAGAACAAGACTTCTACGGACTGGCGGATATTAGATATGGCCTTTTTGGATAGTGTGTTGGATTCTGTTACACCGAGGACAGCGTAGAAAAACCAGGGAAGAATGGAAAGTGTGCTGAGAGCAGTGACAACGAATAACGTGGCTGTCAGTTTTCTGTCGGAGGCTCCTGCCCCAGATAGCTGTGGAGGGGCATTTCTTTTCACATTAAAGATAATAATTATATAGGATATTATGACGGTCGAAACGACAATTATACCGAGTGAAGCCCAAACGATGTTGTTTGCTTCTGCGTCAGTAAGGAATAGAGCACCCTCTGCAGACGCCAGGATAAGAGCTAATAGCCAAAGGCAAACAACTGTCTTTAAATAAATCCAGTTCATTATTCGAGAGTGTCTGAAAGGAAATAAAGTTGCATGAAGACGTTCCAAGGACAGCAAGGCAAGATTAAGAAGAGAGCAATTTGTAAAAATGTTTTCAAAGTACACGACTGTGAACTTTTTCCAACTGAATCCACTTTCACCCTCAAAGGTTAGTGTATGGTAAATATGCATGGGCCCTGACACAGCTCCAACCAGGAAGTCAGCCACAGCCAGGTTTATGATCAGGTACGTAGTGCACTTGCGTAGATGGTGATTTCTTGCAAAGGTGATGATAGTGAAGCCGTTTATTAGAAATATTATGAGAAATTCAGGGATGTAAACTGCAAGCCACATGGTATTCAACCTTGTCAAAGGATCATCTGTTCCTGTTTCATTCGGCATTCTCAAGCTAAGGCAGATTCAAATTGTCTGGCGTTGTCTCTTGCCTGTTCTAATAAGTTGACAAATCAAAAGATTAAATTAGCAGAAAAAGAAATCTCCAAGTCTCCCTTTTTTAGCCGGGCCGAAAATTCCAATTGGTTTTATCGGTACGAGTGACTGGGGTCTTTTAAGAACAGTTACTGCGACGGCAACGTTCCATCCCGTTTACGTCGTACAAAATTAAAATAAATTGGTGAGTAAAAATAGAGACTATAGGGTTGTCATCAAAACCTCGAAATTGGTGATTTCTTGTCGTTACGCAGTGTACCACAAAAATATGTGCTAAAATGCGTGCTGCAAGTGTAGCACGAATTTTTTTGTGGCGATGCCGTTGACGTGGCAGGTGAAAATTTGCGTTTTTCTACAAATCCAGGAAACTTCGATGTTTCTCGTGACGTCATCTATTGTTATTTTAAATATGCCAACCAGAACATAATTGGCTGTTGAAACAATGACTTCTTTTGTTCCGTGGTTGGCAAATTTGAATATCAAAAGAAATGTGACGTCAATGTTTGTAAACAAGAAATATCACTATTGTCAAAATCGGTGGCCCACAAGGGACATGCTGCAAATTAAAGAGTTGCCGCTAATAAAGTAAAGTTGCTTCATATTAAAAAGGTGCTGCAAATATAATAAAGTTGCTGCAAATTAAACTTTCTGCAAATTTAAAATAGTTGTTGCAAATTAAAACATCAATTGTATGCGCGCGCACTGAAGGAAGGACAGGTACAAAACACAGGTCACAGGTCCCAAGTCACAGGTCATTGTTTTATCAATACAAAAACAACCCTAACTGTTTACAAATGCTAACATTAGGCCTAATTACGCCTAAGGTTAGCTTAAATATATGTCTAAGTACTTTCTGTATTGTTAAAACAATGACCTGTGACCCGTATTTTGTACCTGCCCTTCCTTCAGTGCGCTCGCATACTTTTGATGTTTTAACTTGCAGCAACATTCTTTTAATTGCAGCAACTCGTTTTTTAAATTTGCAGAACTATTGTGAATTTGCTTGCGACAACTTTATTTTATTTGCAGCAACTGTTTTATTTGCAGCTTGTCCCTTGTTGGCCACCGTAGGAATGAGAGATATTGCATGGATTTATAACAAGCAATATTTTAAGGAGGCTCTGGATCGTCTCCATTTCACTTTCCGGCAACAATTTATGGAGGTCACCCAGTTCGTTACCACGACGTGACCTATATTAACTACAATCGGCGTCAAAATTGTTGAGACACTCTTATCCTTTAGAGTCGATTTCAAGCTCGGTGCCAAAATGGCCTCCTCCCCCGCACCCCCGGGACAATGTTGTGTTTTTCTGTTTTCTACGAGCCTTGTCGACAGCGGTACAACATTGATTAAGGTGGAGGAGGGAGGGGTACCCCGGAAACGTACTTTTTGGACAAGTTTTCTTTGCAAACAATGAATGTGTCGTTGCCAGTGTGTTCTGTTGGAAACTGTCTCAACTAATTTTGTCGCCGATTGTAGGTTGACAAACCCAGTCGGAATCTGCGTCTTATTTCGTCTTTTTAAAATTATTTTATTTAAGTAGTGTCTTTGTGGGTAGAGTCATCTGCTCGTATTTTTGCTAGGCTTCAGGGGGTAGTAGAAATGGGTAGATTTTAGAAATCGTTGCATGTCTCGAAATAACACTGCCAAGGCACTGAGCAATACAGAAGATCGCGTTGCTATTGCCAGCAAATTCAATAGATATTTTACGTCTGTTGGAACATTGACTGCTCTCAAGGCCAACCATTCGATACAGGAGCAACAACTAGACGTTACTGAAGTAGTCACCCAACAAGAACCTACGACTTCGTGTGACTGTTCTGATTGCTTCAACTTTAAGTCTGTTACTGAAAGAGAAGTGAAAGCTGTAATTATTGGCCTATCCTGCAATAAAGCACCTGGATATGATAAGATATCTGCAACAATCTTAAAGGACAGCCTACCAGCCACTTCCACCATAATTACCAGATTGATTAACAGTTCATTTGAGCTGAGTGTCTCCCCAAAAGCATGGAAAACTGCAGAAGTTATCCCGATTCCCAAAGACAGAAATTCGGACGAGCCTTCTTGCAATCGACCAATTTCCTTGCTTCCTACCTTATCCAAGGTGTGTGAGAGACCTGCTCATAAACAGTTTGTTGACTTTCTCTCCGTAAACAATAAACTCTCCACTCACCAAAATGGCAAAAGGAAACTACATTCCACAGAGACTGCCTTTATCTACGTTACTGATGAACGTTTAAAAGCTATGGACGAGAAATCAATTTCTATACTGGTACTTTTAGACATGTCTAAAGCGTTCGATAGTTTAAATCATAATATTCTCCTAAGTAAGTTAAGTAGATTAGGCCTGGCCTCACACCGTCTCTCGTGGTTTTCTAGTTATCTTTCTGATAGGACTCAAAGGGTGCGATATGGAGACGCCGTTTCTCAAATGTTGACTTTAACACATGGCGTTCCTCAGGGTTCTATTCTAGGCCCTGTACTTTTCACTACCTATATTGATGGGTTGATTAACTTAGTTACTCACAGTCAAGTCTCGTGTTATGTAGACGATAGCCAGTTGTTTTTAAAATTTCAAGTTTCGAATGTACACAATGCTATAGCTACAGTAAATGCTGACATTCGGGAAATTTTCAAATGGTGCGCGAGAAATTCATTGCTTTTAAATCCGGACAAAACCAAATTAATGGTTGTTGGCCTACCGCAACTTACTAAGCAGTTACCACCAATATCTGTTTCTATTTTCGATAAAACTATATCACCGGTTCCCTTTGCTAGGGACCTTGGAGTATATTTAGATCAGCGTCTTTCATACGATATTCATATTACTAAAACAGTTTCTAGTTGCTTTAATCAGTTAGTACATGTAAACAGAATTAAGCATGTTTTGGACAGACCAACACTTTTATTACTCATTAAAAGTTTTGTGTTCACGAAGCTCTTTTATTGCTCGTCGGTGTGGGGAAACACTTCTAAGGCTAATATACATAAACTCCAACTGGTCCAAAACTTTGCTGCGAGAATTATCCTGGGACTTAAAAAATTCGATCATATTAGCGAAGGTCTTAAGTCGCTAGGAATTCTCAAGGTAAAAGATAGACTAGATATCAACGATGCAGTGATGGTATTTAAATGCCTAAACAATCTCGCGCCCAAATATTTATGTGACCAACTACAAATGAGATCCTCTGTATGTACCAGGGTAACGCGATCTGCAAGCAACCTAAATATTCCTCGTTGTCGCCTAGCAACCGGACAGCGTCGCTTTGCATATAGAGGTGTAAAAATCTGGAATGGATTAAGTAACGACTTGAGGAACTTACATAGTTTAAATGCATTCAAAAGGAATTTAGTTAGACAATATTTAAATAAATTATGTTAATATACTTGTTCTTAATTACTATAATTACCTTATTTATACTCTTAGAGAATATCAAAGTTAGTATGTTCATATATTTGTTCTAAATTATTGTTCTTTTTGTAATATTGTACTGAAAAGCCCTTTTAGGGAGTTGCAATAAAACGTATGTATGTATGTATGTATGTATGTATGTATGTATGTATGTATCTGGTGGACACATTAGAATATATAATTAACCTGCAGTGGCGTCGAAAGTCATTGTAACTAGAATGTCGTTTTAGTGGATCTTTGAGGAAAATATACGCTTATGGATCTCTAGAATGGAACTTGAATTGGATAAACAAGACAGGCGGGGAAAAACAAAATTTCTGGTCCGGGTTGCTCAAAAAATGGTTAGCGCTAACCAGCGTTAAATACCTTGGAAACCTATAAGTTTTGATACTTGTTAACCAACGGTTAGCGCTAACCAGGCTTCGAGCAACTGGCCCCTGGAATCTTAACAGCGACAAGTAATGGTCTTCGACAACAATTGCATCTTTATCCGTAGGATATCACAAAGTGAGCTTTATTTCTAATATTATTTTACAAACTGTGCTGTTATGTACAACACCGAAACCAAATGGCAAACTCTGTATGGGTGTAAAAGGAATTGAACGCCTTGAAGGCATCACAGTGTTTACTGAAGTCGCATCTCAGTTATCTGGCAATTTACATTTAATTTGTACTCCACTCTGCACAGTTTTCAGGTAAAAAATAATAATTGAAAATGTGATAGTGAAGAATCATTGGAAAGAAAGCTTGTTGTCTATTTTGTGCTTTGTTATTTACGGAAAAGGTTTTTCCGAAAAGGGTTTGATCTGAAGTTTATTTAATCACGGATTGTTTCTTGTTTGCACGCACGCAATTAAAATAGGAAGGGGTTTTTTTTTGTTTGTTTCAATAAATTTAAGCTGGAAAGGGATTTTGTGACATTATTCGTCCAAATTCACCTTTATCACTCGGCGGCCATTTTGGAGTCCATGGGGAATAAAAGCTTTGTCTTTGCATTGTTTTTGCTCGTCCAGCCTCACACTGAATGAGAGGCTAGACGGGCAAAATCTTTTGTTTGTACATTGAGTGACATGGGTGTATGAAGGGCCAAAAATGAAGCTTTTTAGCGACCTTTTTAAGTGGAATATTTTTTGTACTTTAATATTATCTGTCAAAAATTTGCATAATGAGCTTGAAATAAACACACTCAAGAAATTTAATTGCATTTACCTCTTCGTCGAGTTCTCGTTAACATTGCACTTTCTTCAGGCGATAAAAACAATTTATAATTTGACTAATTCTTGTCGGTCAAGAATTTATTTGAAAGAAAGCTCGTTGTCCATTTTTTGCCTCATTAGTGAAAAAAGTGGTTCTTCAGTGAAAGGATGGATCAACATTGCTCCAGACAAGATTGCTTCCCGACCCAACAGATGAAATGAAATATTCGGTTAAATATTACAACAAAATTAAAAAAGTAAAGACGGAAATGTCTTAGCTAAAGAGTACGTTGTTAAACTCTGAAAGCGACGAACGATTAACATTCTTCCCTGTAGTTCATTCAATGTAAACAAGAACCTTGACACAAGGTGATCTAGTGTACCCTAGCACGTGGTCAATTTCTTCCTTTTGACATAAGATCGTGACCTTCCCTTGATTCATAGAAGTCAGTGACGAGACTGCAGA
This sequence comes from Montipora foliosa, assembly GCF_036669935.1. Classification (NCBI taxonomy): domain Eukaryota; kingdom Metazoa; phylum Cnidaria; class Anthozoa; order Scleractinia; family Acroporidae; genus Montipora; species Montipora foliosa. The sequence goes on along the minus strand of NC_090874.1, from coordinate 45,638,402 downwards.
AATTTTAGCGTCCCTTAGAAAATGGTGACCTTTTTATTGACTGCTTTGAGTTCGTTTCTTATGCCTCAGATACTGGAATAGTATTGACTTAACCTTTTATCGTTTCGTTTTGTTTGTAGCAAGCTCCAATTGCTTTTTGTCAATGCAAATATCAAAATAAACGATCTTTTTTACCCCACCGTATGTGGATTAAAAGCCATCTTTTAGTTGTATTTACGGGAGTAAAATTTGCTGTTTTTAATATTACTGGTGTCTTTTTTTTTCTGCTGGAACTTACTTTTGGGGATAAAGTACCATCCGCAAAATCCGCAAAAACTAAACCCCGCAAAATAAAAGTGCTAACCCGGTAACTCCCAGCTTTTGCGATACTATTTGCTGCAAACGTAAAATCAAAAAAAAATTGACCTGACATCAGATTAGACTGAAAAGAAGAGGAATTATGAAGCGGAAACAACATGTTCAGTCCTTCCTTAGTGTATGGCATAAACGTTTGCTTAGTGCAAACGTGCATGCATGACATGCAGAAAAGCGTCCGTCACAGCACTTTGCAGTTAGTTTTTTTGCAGACCATTTCACTTAAAGGGGCTAGGTCACGTTATTTTAGGGTGTTGCGGGGAAATCTTTAGTTAATCACGAGTTAACTCGAAAATCGTAATGAGGAATTCCTTCACGGATAAAGTTATCGTTGCATCACAAACTAAATGATTTTGAGAAAAAAGACAACCGTTATCCAGGCGATTTCTCATAATCTTGAGAACCTTCGTGTCGACCTTTCTCAAGATTACCTAAATGCACCTATCAATGTTAAGGCCGAGTCCATTTATGTTCATCCGTGCTTCTCTTTCCTTAGGCAGAATTTCTTTTATGTTGTTATTGCAATGTTTCATTTTGCGTGACATAGCCCCTTTAAAGAAGAAACGAGTGAGTTTCACGCAAGAGCATGTCTTTTTATCTTTGAACTGAATTTATTACCAAAGCTTAAAAAAATAAAAGACCTCAAAATGGGACAGGACATTACAAATTAAATAATTAAACGTGTGAACGTGTGAGGCAAAGAGCCTTTGCTGGCACGACGTCCGGGTGACCCCTCAAATGTCTTAATGATTCCCCACTTGGAAAAATTAACTGGAACGCTGCAGTTCAATACCACCCAACTCAGTGTCTTCTGTTTTTGTGTAACACGTACCACAGGCAACCTAGTGTACGCTCACGGAGCGTCTAGTCTCACATGTGAATATCCTCACTGCATGCGGTAGAGGTATAATTTTTTTACATAAAGGAAAATCCAAGTATTTTATCAGTATGTATACAATAATGAGTCTTTTTACATATAAAATAGTTATATTGTTTTTCCTGGTGAAGACTAACGCTAAGTATATACCACACAAAATGAATAACTAACAGACCGAATACCGTTCATTACGTACTGACAAAATCAAATGATTCCGACCAAGGGAGCCTACTTTTGGCATCCATTTGGTCGGAGGTGGATAATATTCAGTTTCTAATCACCTCACAGTCAGCGGAGTAAAACGTACTACTGAAGTGTTGTATATACTAACAAAAGAAATAACGATTTTCTATTTTCTGGAGACCACTTGTGACGCGATGATTAACGCTATGAGGCTGGATGCGACAGATGTCTTGGAATATTTCGCTAAGAATATCTACTTCATTTCCGAAATCGGTAACACTTTGTCTAGTAAAGTTAAAAGCTGAAAGCGATAAAAGTTATGACCAAATAAATTAAAATGTTTTTTTGTTGAGCGCGTTTTAAGGCTTTCGATCAGAGCTGGCTCTTTCCACCTGCCTCGTGCTGAACAACAACTCTCTGTCCTTTCCCCAGATCAGAGCTCAAAAGTAGAATCCACTCATCATTTTTTGACATCATAGAGAATAGCATATAAAATATGAACATCTTGATACTCGTTTGGAAACTCTTATGTCCGATAAGGTTATTTCTTTTATCGAAACGTTGTCACTACACCATGTTTTTCTCTCCTTCTTTTTTTTCGGTGACCGGAATTTTATGGATTAAATTTAAGCCAAATCGTCTCTAAATTTTGGTTGCACGGGCCTACCAAGTTGAAGTCACAGGCGCTTTATCTCAAACAAAATTTTATTTCATCCAGGATATGCAGACGAAAAATACAATCAACTTACTGGTCGTTTTCTTGACTGCAAATTTGCACCGTGAACAGCTTATCCTTTTTTTTTACGAGAATGTGATTGTAAATTTGCATGAAATGACAATCACTTTTCCTTTACAAATTAGTTGGCTCGTCTAATTTTCTACCCTTTCATTTAAGTTGACATCGGACCTTAAAAGTTAAATAAAATGGAAAAACCCCACCACAAACTGTCTGTCATTCAACTCTCTGTATTCAGGAAGACTTGAAATGTGGACAAACGTTTACAACTCAGTTGGTCAACTGTGTCTTCCTTTTACCTTAATTTTGAGCCTTGTATTTATAATAATTTCTTTTTCATAAAAGAAAAAGAGAAGAAAGAAAGTAACTTCATTTACGTGTCAAGTCTTGTAGTACTAATTGGGGACACTGTAAACTGAACTCAACAAATTAACGTAAATTGTGGCTTCCCCGTACGCACACCTGGCGTCGGGAGGAGTTTCAAAAAATCCAGACGTCGTTGTTATTCGCAAGATAATTAACAACTATTCACCGAAGTGGAGGTAGCTAGCCACCGACACTGAGGTGAATAGTTGTTTTAGTATATACTAAAACAGTGAGATAACATACAGCACAAAAAAATAATTTGGATGTTTTCTTCACTTGTCACGGATGCAAATCGGGACGCCTTTTTTTCCGAGTTGCTCGGAGGTAAATAGCACAGGATATTCGAAGTTTGACGAGCCAATCAGCGCCTGCGTTCAACGATATCCACTGTTTTAGTATATACTAATCGTTGTTATTCGCAAGATAAAAAAAAAGTTATTCCAGAGCTTGAGGTAACAACTTAGTGCCGCTTAACGACGGCTCGAACACTACACAGGATACATCACACATGTGAAGTGTAAAACAACATGGCGAGAAGCACTGCTCCCGGGCGCGGTTACCTAGCGAGTTGGTGAAAACCGCAGACACCTATTTTATTACTGCGGTACAGCAGTAACAAATCAAATCAAATTAAATTTTTGTTTTTAAGGAGAGGAGTTAACCCGGACGTGAATAGTCACAGACCAATTTCCCTTCTCAGCATCTCGGGAAAGATCTTAGAAGATATTGTCTCTGACACCTTGAACAACCACCTAGAGACACAAGGTCTATTAATTCACAAGCAGTAGGGATTCCGAAAGAATTACTCTACTGAAAGCATTTTACTCCACCTAACAGAAATACTGAAAAGTGGTCTGGACAATGGTCTGCAAGTCGGCGTGCTTTTCAATGATTTTCGGAAGGCGTTTGACACTGGGAAACACACTATCTAACTTAAAAAGTTAAAAGACATTGGTACCTCGGACAACTTGTATTCTTGGCTTGCTGATTACACGTCTATGCGGAAACAATTTGTTCAAATTTCAGTTTCGGGATATTAGTGAGAGACCAAAGGTGTCAGGTTTGGTGTACCCTAGGGCTCAATATTAGGGTCAAAATTATTTTCAATACTTGTAAATGATCTTGCAGAAGCAATAACAAGCGGTGAGTTGTTTTTGTTCACCGATGATACAACCATCTTTTTTTATATTGGCTAGAACATTGATAACACTGAGGAAGCTTGTGCAGGGACGACGACGACGGCTACGAGAACTCCACATAACAATAGGTTTAATGAACAAAAGCTATAGCTCTGCACGCCTCGCACGTGCGTTTTTCCATTTTGATACATTTCTTTCCCGTTTTCGTCTTGACAACGACGTGAAATGATCAAATTTGATAGGGACTTTACGATCTACGACGCGGTCGTCAATGAGAACGCCACGAAACAAGATCATTGGTTAGAAGAGGTAAAATAATCATGCTGCACGTGCGGTACTCTTCACAACAACGAGGTGAAATCACCGAATTTGAGGCTTTGACGACAACACAAGCGCACAAATGTGAATCTATAATTCTCTATTTTTATTCCGAAACCGCTCTCACCAATTTATTTTTAGGATACTTCGTCCACATTGTACAACGTGAACGAGATGGCCTAAGGGCCGGTTATTATTTATGTAGGGGGGGAGGGAGGGTAAAAAGAAGGTGTTGGGGGGGGGGGGGGGGGGGGGCTCAAGGCTGTTTTAGATAGCCTAGAAGGGGAGGCTAATTTTTTTAAAACAATTAATAGGGGGGTCATGATTTTTTGGGTTTTGCAAGGGGTCTTGTCTCTGCTTTTGCAAATTCGTGCTTTTACGAAACAAATTAATTTCAAAGTTCTAGGTGGTGAAAATGAACCACCCAGTTCGAAGAATATTGTCATAAACTTCTTTGCTTTAATATTTTACACTTTAATAAAAGACAAATGTAGATCAGCCTCTTTCCGTGTTCGATTTTGGCTGCATTTAATATCAAAATTAGCATAATTTTTGTTGGTTCAATAGCCCATTGACGTAATAAAACATGAATAACATAACACAAAAAAATTGCTTTATAGAACCAGTACGTTTCCAAACAACCAGTACTTAACCATTACTTTTCAATTTGTCCATAATTTGTCCTATTTGATGAACGGGCATCCATTGCAAAGAAGCCTTGGCTAACTAGACACTCCAACCCTTCAAACTGCGTGTTGGCTTCTAAGGCTATAATTGCCCTCCGGAAAGTAAAGAAAATATGTAAATTCATCAACAAGTTGAAGAATTAAGCTAACTATCGCTGATTCTCCTCTTTTTCTTTACCTATTCTTTGCTTTGCGAGCATTCTCACTCTTTCTTCTGCTCATACGGCTGGCGTTTTTCTTGATGTAATTTGTGCAAAGGCCTTGTACGTTGTATTGAGGTATACACTTTGTTTAGATTTGGGATTTGTTATGGTGCCAAGGAGTGATATTTATCTGTCACAGTATAAGAGTGAATCAAAGAATCTTCAAAAAACTGTCCCTGGTGCAGCTTATTTCGATAAGATGTGCACTTTTATTGACCTGCACGTCCAGATCTACACTGGGGAGTTGTATATAGACTTCCTGAAAGAGTGCTGCAAGAAAACCCATGGTTCGCCAAGTCAATATTGTTTGCAGAATTCTTGATTGGCCCAACGATGGACCGGATTCCCAGACAGATACTAGATGCTGATGCTCTTCCAGAATACCACTACATGACCGTCAAAATACTCCTCTTACTGACAGTAATGGGAATGATTGTCTACCGGATGATTGGCAGCCGAGATCTAACATTAGCACATTGTTCGAGCAGGGGAAATTCTCCATCAAAGACACTGATGCCATTAAGGAATTTCCCAGATGTTTATTGTTGAAGAGAAGCATGTGAAGTCTTTCCTAGAGCATTTATCTTCTCTGGAACCCGTTAAGAACATCAGAAAAAGCAAGGAGAAGATGCACGTCAAGAGAGACATACAAGAGATGTCTCTGATTACAAGAAGGAAGAGCTTGTCGAGAATTGCAAACTTGCGTCACTTACAGTTCCAGAGCTAGACAAGTGTTTAGATCATCACAAGCTGTGCAAAAAAGGCAAGAAAGGTGACAAGATCCGACAAATTACGGCACACTACTACGTGAAGTGCGGAGAGGCCATTCCCGAAGACTATCCTTTGGCTGGTGCTGATGAACGTGTTGGTTCAGCAGATAGTGAGAATGAAACTGACAGCGATGATGACTTGATTTTTTACGAGAGTGACAGTGAAATTGACAGCATTGGTACTGATGAGCAAGAGGATGGTAACTAGCTACCTATTCAGCAGAAATTTACATGGCGATACGCTTATTTTGTGCCTTATTAGGCTGTCTGACAGGGTAAGCAATGGCATTTCAATGATTTATATGGTAATTTCGTCTTTGCTGATATGACATTCGCCAGGTGTATTTTTCGGCATTGGCTAGTCATATCTATATGATGCAAATACGAAAAAATACGGAAATAAAATCATAAGTGGAAAAATGGGGGAGGGGGGGAGGGTACATCAATTAAGAGGGGGGATAGCCTCCTTGCAGCCGTTTTTTGTGTCGATCCTATTCTCCCTCCCCACAAACGTCTGCTGAACCGAGCTAGGCATGCCATTCCCAAGAACTGACCAATCACAGCGTGGCTTTTAAATTTCGGTGGCTAAATACTCGAGAATTTCGGATCATCAAAACATGCCGGAATTCTCAGAGGCGTGCAAAGTGGTATGCGAAAAATTCAAAATCAAGTCTTTGAACCATCACCAAAAACAAGCATTTATTGCTCTTGTTGGAGAAAAAAAAAGATATTTTTGTAAATCTTCCAACTGGGTTTGGAAAGTCGTTCATCTACCAAGCACTTCCTGTTATATTCGACGAAATTACGGGAGTGTGTGGTCATGTTGTTGTTGTCATTTCACCGTTGTTAAAACTGACACAAGATCAGATAAGTAACCTGCAGAAACTCGGAATTTCAGCAGTGAGCGTAAGTGCACTAAAAGGAGATGAAAAAGTTCTTGAAGGTAGAAAATGGGCGGTTTTCTGTTGTATACGCCACGCCAGAGGCTTTGATGTTTAACGAAACATGGCGAAGCATGTTAGCTAGCCCACTGTACTCTACAAAGCTCTATGCAGTTGTGTAGGGCCTATACAGTTTAGGTTAAGGAATACGGTGTTAACCCCTTTCCCTTCAGCAACAAAACTGTAGCAAGGAATCATGGGAAGAATTAAGACACGAGGTTGTTTTTGTCCGCCATTTTAGAATGTGTGTGTGTTTTTAGTGCGAGTCCGAATCCATACTTCCGTCCGCTCAGTGTGCAACATTTGGGGGCCTGTCCGGGAGATATGAAAGAAAACAAGACAACGTTTTAAGCAATCGATGAGGACGGGAGCGAGGAGACAAAGAAACAAGTTTTTGAAATAGCTGAAATCGTGCACACGCTCGCGAAGGAATCAACACATGCAATGGAGATCGAAGACATACAAATGGAGATCCAGAGTCATCTCTGCCAGCTAAAGGTTGAGGATCTAGGAGTAATTGCTAAGACTTTAGGCTGCGGTGACAGTGACATTAAGGATAAAACGAGGAAAGGGCTTGTCAGATTGATCGAGGAGCATCTCGAAGCCAAATTGAAGGGCAGAGTGGAGCCGGATACCGAGTTTTTGGAAGATTTCAGGACTGGAATAATGTTTTACACACCTTGGTGTCCACCGCTCGAGGATGTAAGCAAAAAAAAGAAGTCGGAAGTCTCTCAATCGGAACCAAGAGATTATGAAGGTAAGAGAAGTAATCCCTCATACTGGCCCTATTCCCATCGTAATCCCTCTTAAGTTATTTTTAGATCTCCTGCGAGATCCGGTATTCCCACGAGGGTTAACTGATAACCAATCAAATGTCCTCATTTTTACCAGTGTTGACAGCTGAGCGAATTCCCACGCAATGATTCGCGTCGTTCGCGATTTACCATGAAACAAAAATGGCGGAGGATGTTGAGAGACAATCGTATATATACATTTTGTGGACGAACGTGACTTGTTGACTACAGAGTTAATCGATTACAATGACTTATGTTTTGAAACCTGTATCTTGGAAGGAACGAGTTATGTAACCAACAGGATTTTGTACATAATGGCAAATGGAAGACTATGGTCGATAAGTACGATCTCTCTGACTTTAATAAACGCATTCTCGGTTTCCGTTGCGGGATTAAAAGATGTTGACTTAATTCTGATACGGTGATAGAGTAGGCAGATAGAGCTCTACAACAGTACCAAACATGAAAGGAAAACTTGAATCAAGCGTCCGATAAAAATTTTTGAACCCGTATTATCGGATTCAAGTGAATTTCCAAAGCACGTATGTTAAATATAGCTGTCTCCTTAAAAAGAGATTTAACACGGTTTCGTATATGGTACAACCTTGAATGTGGTATCATTGAAAACTAGACAATTAAGCGATTTCAGTTATAGATGTTTGAAACCTGTATCCTGAAAGGATCGAGTAAACATTGGCAATTCGCAGACTACAGTCAACAAGTAATATATTGCTGAATTGGTTAACGCGTTCTTGATTTTCTTCGCGGGATTAAAATATGACGACTTAAATCTTAGATATTCATAAATTAGACAGATATCAAACATGAAAGGAAAACTTGAACAGACAGTGCGATAAAAATGCATGAACACGTGGTATCGGATGGGAGTCAATTTGCAAAGCACGCATGTTAAATATACCTGCATCTTTCAAAATTATTAACCTCGGTTTCGTACATTGGACAGTGTTGAAATTGGTGTCACTGTAAACAACACAGTTAAGCGATTTGAATGATATATCTTTGCATCTTGTATCTTGAAAGTAACGAGTTTTATAGGCGACAGAATTTTGAACACAATGAAATATCGCGGGACTACAGTCACCAAGTAACGTATTCCTGACTTGGTCAACGCGTTCTGGATTTTCTTAGCGGACTTAAACTATGGTGACTTAATTCTATGATATTCATAAATTAGACAGCTAACGCTTTCAAACAGTACCACAAATGACAGGAAAATTTTAATTGACCCCGCGATAAAATTTTTTAAAACCGTAAGATCGGATTGAAGTCAATTTGCAACGCACGCGTAAAACATAGCTCCCTCTTTCAAAATTAGTTAACACGGTTTCCTACATTAGGAAATCGTAAAATTGGTATCAGAGTGAATTATACAGCTAACCGATTTCCGTGATATATGATTGCAAACTGCATCTTGACACGGACGAGTTTTGTAAGCGACAGAATTTTGTAGACGGTGAGAAAGTGCGCACTAAAATGGACAAGTAACGCAATGCAACCAAGGTAAACGTATCTGCATCTGTCAAAATTATTTAAAACGGTTTGATAGATTGGAAGTTCTTCAAATTGGTATCACTGTAAACAAGACAGTTAAGCAATTCCAAGGATGAATGTTTGAAAACTGTATCTTGCAGACAATGAATTTTATCAGGCCATGAAACTCATTTTGAAAACGGAGAGTGGCATCGTACAGAATTTGCTGCACTTTCCCTCCTCCACGAAACTTCCACGTAACGCGCGCGGTAACATTATCCGCGGGAAAATTTATATCATCTAAAAATAACCTGAGAGGGATTACGATGGAAATAGGGCCAGTATGAGGGATTACTTCTCTTACCTTAATAATCTCTTGTCGGAACTAGAAAAGGTGAATTTGGAATATGAGGTGATTAAACAGAAGTTTGAGGCATTGACCGTGGGTAAAACACATTCACCGGAGAAGGATGTTGACAACAAAGAGGAGGTGAAGGCGAAGGGTGAGTCAAAGTCATTATACTTCCAACCGAGTGATTTTAAACGAGAACTGAAGATTATTGGCCAAATCGGGGAACCAGGGCAAAAGGACAAATTGAGTTTTGTGAGTCTAGTGAGACAAATTGAAGGTGCACTGCAAGAGGGCTACAAGCCACAAGAGGTTGTTGATGCAGTGGTCAGGGCTATTAATCCACGGATGAGATTACGAAGCTATTTAGAAGGACTGAGTGACTTAACACTCCCCCGATTAAGACGTATTCTTAGATCCCATTTTCAGGAGAAGAGTGCGAGTGACCTGTACAGACAGCTATCAACTTTAGTTCAGGAGCCACAGGAAAATCCTCAAAGCTTTTTAATCAGAGCCCTCGATGCAAGACAAAAAATCTTGTTTGCCTCGCAGGAGGTTGATACTCAGTTGAAATATGATCTAAAGCTAGTGCAGGGAATGTTTTTACATGCAATAGACACTGGTCTTGAAGATGAGGCCATTCGGATCAGGTTAAGACCAATATTAGAAAAACCATGTACAGGATGAGGATCTAATTCAACAAATGAATGTAGTAGTTTCAGAAGAAAGTGAAAGAAAATCCAAACTGGGCTCTACCCCTCGTCAAAGGAACCCAAGGGTGAACGAAGTGCATGCATCACAAGGGAAAGGGGGATCCATGCAACAAGGGGCAACCGCTAAGAAGCTTAACTCCCGGGGAAAAGAGAGTCCTAGAGAAGAGGAGTTCATGGCGGCACTACAAGCGGTCCGTTCAGAACTTATCACATTAAAAGAATAAGTTGAGAGAAATCTAACCAATGAGGAACGTTTGACCAGGCCCCTACCTGTAAATCAGAATCTGCAAGGGTATCAGGGCCCAAGGGGCTGTATCGAATGTCAAAAGGAAGGAAAGGGGCAGCTGTGCGACCACTGCCACATTTGTGGTAGTAGTGACCATTGGGCCCGTGAATGTCGGAAACGGAGGTCAGGGCCGGGAAACAGGCGGGCTACAGCCGAGGGACAGGAAGTAGCCCCGCCCCAGGACAGATTTATTAAGTCCCACCAGTGTGCTAATTGTCAGAGGATTGCAGCAGGATCCCAACAAAGTTTCAAACAATGTTTCGGTTGTAAAGCAGTTCGTTATTGTGGTCGAAGTTGCCAGAAACGTCACTGGGACAGTCCCAATGGTCTCTGCCAAGCGATCCAGCAACTGGAAGCTAGGAACAGTTCGCCAGTACTTCGGGGGGATGGGTATGTATTTGCTAGTCATTTGACACCCAGGCAGCGTGTGGTAGTTGCAAGGTTGGTTGGCAAGAAGTGTAAGGTGTCATGTGTTCTCAATGGAGTCCCAGTCGAAGCCCTTTGGGATACGGGTGCACAGGTGTCTATTGTGTACAAGAGCTGCCTTGAGGAATATTTGCCTTCCTCAAAGTTAAGAAACATTGAAGAGTGGCTTGGCGAGGATGTAGGACTGAACTTAAGAACAGCAAATGGTGGAACCATACCATTTGAAGGGTGGGTGGAAGTACAGTTTCCGCTCTCGTCGGACACAGAGTCATCAAGTTCTCTAAGTGTATCATTCCTCAATGCAAGAGATGAGTTGGAGACTCCAATCATTGGGTACAATGTAATAGAAGAAGTAGTGAAGGATAGAGAAACCGAAGGAAGCAGCTGCATAGTTGACAGCATGAATACGGCTTTAAAGGATATAGCACTGGAGAATGTTACTGCGTTGGAGTATGGAGTATGCAGGACATGGGTGTGTTGAAGAATGGTAAGCGCAATCTGACGGTACCACGAGGGCAGGCAGTGACAGTACCGTGCAGAATTAACTGTGGTTCTCTAGAGGAGAGGACACCAGTGTTATTTGAACGATACCCAGGTATGCCTTGGCCAGCCGCCTTGGAATTTGTAGAGCAGCTCCTCACCCTACCGCAAGGGTCGCCACACAGGATGAACATTACAGTCCGTAACCCCTCAAAGCATGATGTAGTCCTTGGCCGGCGAACGCTACTGGGACACTTGCAGCTAGTGCAATCGGTTACCCCTTTGGAAGTAGTAAGAAAGGACCTCGCTCGTTCGGAAGCTGTGGATCCAAAGGGAACAGGTGGTACCTCACTGCAGGATGGAAACCCATCAGTACCCCAACATCAAGTAAACAGGGAAGTTGCTAATCAAAGAAAGTCCTTCAAGACACCAGCCGTGGTGTTAGGTGACCTGACAGAAAGTCAACGCCAGTTGGCCATGACCATGCTAGAGGAGGAGGCTGCATCATTCTCCCAAGACGATGATGATATGGGACGGATAGAGGGACTTCAATTAAATATGGAGTTGTCAGACACCACGCCAGTCCAGAAGAGCTATTCCTCAATTCCCCGTCCCCTGTATGCTGAAGTTAAACACTACATTGAAGACCTGCTCAACCGGGGATGGATAACTAAGTCTCAGTCAAATTATTCATCTCCCTTGGTGTGTGCCAGGAAGAAAGATGGAGGGTTACGCCTGTGCGTGGATTACAGGGAGCTGAACCGTAAGACAGTACCAGATAGGCACCCAATACCGAGAATCCAAGAGACACTGGATAATCTTGGAGGGAACTCCTGGTTTTCAGTGTTAGACCAGGGAAAGGCGTATCATCAGGGTTTTGTTGGGGAAAAGAGCAGACACCTGACTGCCTTCGTCACACCTTGGGGTCTGTATGAATGGACTCGGATCCCATTTGGGCTGAGTAATGCACCAGCAAGCTTTCAGCGGTCCATGGAAGATTGTTTGGAAGGTATTCGCAACGAGATTTGCATTCCTTACTTGGATGATGTCATAGTTTATAGTGGAACGTTTGAAGAACATGTGGAAAATTTGCGAATAGTGTTGAGACGCCTGCTCAAACATGGAGTGAAATTGAAGCCAAGCAAGTGCAGTCTGTTCCAGAGAGAAGTCTGCTACCTAGGCCGAATTGTAAACCAGTCTGGACACAGTATTGATCCCGAGACTACTAAAGCGGTCACAAGTCTTAGAGAATCTATGCCAGAGACTGTGGGTAAAGTCCGTAAACTAACAGGACTATTAAGCTATTACAGGAAGTACATTAGTGATTTCGCCAAGATTGCAAAGCCCCTTTACGATCTTCTTAAAGAACCTGAAAAGAGAGGACAGTCGCCGCAGCGAACTCAGAGGAGAAATACAAGACCAGTCAGAAATAAGGGACAAGTATCATCCCGGGGGCCAGTCAACTGGACCAGTGAACACCAAGCTGCAATCGATAAGCTTATCAGTGCTATTAGTAACCCACCTGTGATGGCTTACCCTCAATACACCCAGCCATTTATTCTTCACACGGATGCGTCAGAACAGGGCCTTGGGGCAGCACTTTACCAGAAGCAGGCCGGTCAACTAAGGGTAATTGCTTACGGATCTCGTGCGCTAACTGCAGCGGAACGGAACTATCGTCTTCACTCCAGTAAGCTGGAATTTCTGGCACTTAAGTGGGCCATAACTGAACAGTTTCGGGACTACCTGTATTATGCCCCGCACTTCACGGTCTACACAGATAACAACCCGTTGACCTATGTCTTAACTACGGAGAGACTAAATGCAACTGGACACAGTTGGGTAGCAGAGCTGGCTGACCTCCGCCTCACGATAAAGTACAGACCAGAGACGGTCAACCGGGATGCCGATGCTCTCTCTAGGATGCATATGGAACAGTTCATAGACATGTGTACTGAAGACGTAGAACCGCATTGGATTAAAGCCACAGTGGAAGCACTGAATGCCCAGCAGAAAGGAGATACAGTTTGGTTCCTATCGCTATCCTGTCAGCCAAGTGAAATGGGACACATTATGAATGTGGATTAGGAACCGAGGGTGCAACCTCTCACACCTGGAACTGTACGAGGCTCAGAGGAAAGACAAGGTGATGAGTGCAGTGATTCGGTATAAGGAAACCAGCAAACCACTCGCAGCACAAGACGGGCGCCAGGCGTCACCTGCAGTACAGTCCCTTCTACGTGAATGGAGTAAACTTGCAGTTGGAGAAGATGGAATCCTCCGGCGCAGAAGTGGCCCTAATCTTCAGATTGTCCTTCCGCAGAAGTTTTATTGAATTGTCTACAAAGAGCTACATGAAGAAATGGGACACTTAGGGACAGAAAGGGTCCTTCACCTTGCCAGGGAACGGTTTTATTGGCCCCGGATGAAAAGAGACATTGAACATTACGTGACCCATGTTTGTAGTTGCATCAAACAAAAGAGACCAAACATCTTGCCAAAAGCACCAACGGAGACCATACAGAGTAGCACACCCTTCGAACTGGTGTCATTGGACTTTGTACACCTTGAAAAAAGCAAAGGGGGATACGAGTATATCCTGGTTATAGTTGATCATTTTACAAGATTTGCCCAAGCGTATGCGACCGCCAAAAAGTTTGCACGAACAGCAGCGGACAAATTGTATAATGACTTTATATTACGTTTCGGGTTTCCGGGAAGAATCTTGCATGATCAAGGTGGCGAATTTGAAAATCAGTTGTTCCATCGGCTGGAGGAATGCTGTGGTATGGTCCGATCTCGAACAACGCCTTATCATCCCCAAGGAAACGGAAAGACAGAATGCCTAACCAAACACTGCTATCCATGCTAAGAACTTTGTCTGAGCACCAGAAGTCCAAGTGGAAGGACAGCCTCCAAAAGGTGGTTCATGCTTACAATTGCACTCGCCATGAAGCGACAGGATATTCGTCGTTTTTCCTATTGTTTGGCCGATCCCCAAGACTACCAAATGATGTCATATTTGGTACCAAACCCACTGCCTACTCAAGTTACCCAGCTTATGTTAAGGAGTGGCAAGAGGCAATGAAAGAAGCATACGGAATAGCCACTAAGAAATCTCGGCTATCTGGACTCAGAGGCAAGAAACAGTATGACCGGAGAGTTCACAGTGCAGTACTTCAGCCAGGTTACCGAGTCCTTGTACGAACCTTAAGTGAGAGAGGCGGCCCTGGGTAGCTGAGGTCCTACTGGGACGACACCTTCCACCAGGTCGTGAAACGGAAAGGTGAAGAGAGTCCAGTTTATGAAATTATGCCTGAATCTAGTGGAGGGCGACACCGCGTGATTCACCGTAACCTTCTACTGCCATGCAATTATCTTCCTTTTGAAGCAAGGCCCGGTGACACCACCCGCAAAAGATCAAAACGGAAGTTGCCAACTGCCCAGCCACATCTGTCGTCACCAGGGGCCTCCAATGTCGGAGACAGTTCTGAAGAAGAATCCGCAGGGATGTTAACCTTCACTCCTGTAGAGCCAGAAAGCGCGTTGTCAGACAGTACTTGTTCAGCCAAGGAGCCTTCAGCCAACCAGGCATGTGCTGATGAGGAAGCGGCCTCCAGTATCTACCAACCTGAGCTGCAGATACAAGCATCGACAGATCCAGTTCTTGAACCATCTGTAGTAGAGCAGTCAGAAGTCAGACCAGGAGAAGGGAGACCGATAAGGGAGCGCAGACCACCTACCTTACTAACTTATGACAGCTTTGGAACTCCGAGCTATTACCAACCAGCGGGACTGTGTTTAATTAGCCACAATGCGGGAGCGGCACCAGTACCTGTACCCCTGGCACCAGGACCCCTTGGAGGAATTCCTAATGTGTGCATGAACTCCGTTTGGCCTGTTACTTATCCTACACCATACGGATACGTTGACTCATATCCTTTCTAAAGTGATCAGAAAAATCCTAACACGAACTTTGTGAAATTTTTTTTTCCGTGATTAAGTGGACTTAAAAAAAAAAAAGGACTTTACAACATCACACTTAGTAGTTTTCCAGTGGAAGTCGTTGAACCTTAACAGTATTCCAAACTGTATGTGTATACAAGTCTTTAGTGGTTGTACTCGTGGCTTTGTGGTTAGGGCTGGATCACCCCTTTCCACTTGACCTCAGGAATGAAAAGAGGAGACTTGTGTATTGATAACCCCAGACGCTAGTCTTAGATAACTGTCTAATGTCGAGGACGACCTTTTTTTTTCATAAGGGGGAGTGTGTAGGGCCTATACAGTTAGGTTAAGGAATACGGTGTTAACCCCTCTTCCCCCAGCAACAAAACTGTAGCAAGGATTCATGGGAAGATTAAAGACACGAGGTTCTTGTTGTCCGCCATTTTAGAATGTGTGTGTGTTTTTAGTGCGAGTCCGAATCCATACTTCCGTCCGCTTAGTGTGCAACAGTTGCAGTTGAAGCCCATGTAATCAAACAATGGTAAGGGAAATACGGATGTCTAACTTGATTATATCTCGAAAGTTCGCTGTCCAAAACTGTACAAGAAGTCGCTAGTACTGAAAGCACAAGACAATATTTACGAAATAGTACAGTCTAGCAGTCATTTCACTATGTAAAACCCTGGTCCTGGATTTGGTACTGTTTAGCAAAGTTATGTTGCTAGTTTGTTTTAAGGTTTTAGAATCTAATGCTAATCTAAGCCTTTCAAAGGCTGCTTGTTTATACAAGGACATTTACATTGGTATTGTTTTGAGTGGTATTTTTCAAATCACATTGGGGATTTTTGGTCGGTTTTGAAACCACCCCTGTATTTTTGGTCTCAACA
>NC_090874.1:45607458-45617458 GCF_036669935.1 Montipora foliosa | reverse complement strand
GTGAGTTCTTGTTTCAAGTCAAAGATGTTTTTCTCTAACTTCTCGAGTTTAACTGAGAAGGCGTACATAACATGGATTTGTACACACAACTAAGTCATTTTCGGAGTAGATGTTGACGTCGAGGGATAGCGCGGAATTAATTAACTTTGGAAGATCGTGAGCTGTTTTCCCAAATACTTTTATCTTTTCTTTGACAGGAGGAGTACTACCACATATATAACATCGAAGGTCACCATTAACAAGCATTTTGGGTGTATTAACCTCCATACGATACCGATAACATCGAAACCTTGAAGAGAATTTCTAACCATTTTATAAGCTGCTTTACAATTGGCTATCTTGTAACAATAGCTCGAGTCTGATTGGAGATTCTTACACAATGGGAATGTCATGCCCAGCTCGGTTCAGCAGACGTTTGTGGGGAGGGAGAATGGGACCGACACAAAAAACGGCTGCAAGGAGGCTAGAGAGGAGGCTACTTGCCATTTTTAGACCTGACATCGCGCAGAATTCTATTGTCTTCCGTGACATTTACTTTCAGTGCGAAATATGTGACAAGTCCGGTATAAAGAAGCACGCATTCAGCACCGGTGGGATATAATCGGTCAACTGATTTAGCTTTGGGAATACTAGAGTCCCTTCGCCGAATTCCGCAAGTGTCAATCAAACGTTGAGATGAGCAGAATAAATCTTCAAGGTGCGGAAGGTGAACAATAACTATAGATTAAAGAGCGGACTGTTCGCTTTATTGAAAGTGACATGGCAAACAATTCTTTTTGTTGATATGAGTTTATTTGGTTCAACAGACCATCAGAATAGAAGTGTTTTAGAGAAAACCGTGGAAAGTTTTAGTTACGGGGGCTTACCTATGCTTGCTTATTCCTCATGCTTTATCCGCTTCCCGCTAACCAGAAAAATCTTGAAATAAACCAGCGCAATGTGTAAATATCCGATCGATGTTATTTTTTGTTTTGAAAACAGACTTGTAGAGCGAGTTCACGAAGCACTTTCCCGTTCATTGCCGGTTGTCTACACAGCCTCATCAAAGGAAAAGCCTCTTTCATTTTATCTTTTGTCCGTGATTTGCTAGTGTCCCAGTGGGAAAGTCTTTTGTTTGTTGAAAATAATTCGTCAATTTTCGAATGGAATAAATTATATAAAAAGATCACTAACACCTAAACCCTTTCAGTTGCTTATATAAAACTACCTTCAACAGCAATGTTGAAACGAGCGAGACATTGACCGCCATTTTCATAGCTATTACTGATTTCATGATTAAATGAGGCGAAACATTGCCATTGTTCATTGAGTCGGAGCTTAGAGTCATTAATATGCACGTGCGAGGTTCAAAATGAATCAATTCAACTCCCAAAGGCCCTTAGGACGTCGAGGAGTCAAAGAGAGAAAATGTATGTTTCAGAAATGCTGGATTTGATACTACTTCTAGACATCGGATTCCCTTTATATGTTGCATGAGCCCTTTATACTTTTTAAGAAAACATATCCATATGCAACCCAACGTGTTGACATCTTCATTTAGAAGAAATTTAACCTCAAAGTTATCATACAGCTATTTCCCATACTCAAATTTACCCAAAATAGGTGAAGTTGAACACAAAATTGATACAGATTAACGAGATGGTACCGAGTCAAAAATGGTTGTTATTTTATTATGAGAATTTCTTCTTTAAAAGCCATATGCAACCCTTTCATATTTTATATAGTTAAGCTGTAACAGAGTAAAACGCGGGAGGACCTTTCCCTGTTGCGGCCATTTTTCTTTATTGTCTCATGTCATTTGTCGTCTCGGCCTTTCAGATTTGGCGCCATTGCACCCGTGAATATCCCGGATATGTCATACAATTCTGCGCGATGAGGATGAAAGGCCTAGCAAAAATTTTCATCTATCAAAATATTTTTCCCTTCCCCCCTCTACGTAAATAATGTCCGGGCCCTAACCACGAGAAGCTTACGATAGTGAAAAGTTATGTTTTGAGATGACGTTTTCGTCGACGTGGCCGTCGTAGATCGTTAAGTCTCTCTAAATGTCCCCACCGTTCTTACCAATTTTATTCTTGGAATGTGGACACACACTTTCCATGCCTAGCGACAAGGAGTAATCGCAAAATTATTACAGTAACGGGAAATAATATTTTTAGCCCAAGTTCTCGTATCCGTGGTGATTGTCCTTGCTTCAGGTCCCTAATATAATCTTAACGCTGCAATCTATACTGGACCAGGGCCAGTTGCTGAAAGGTGTAATAACTCTATTCTAGGGATAAATGTGCCTTATTCCAATCCCAGGTGTATACTTGGTGTTGGTCAAGCAGACTTATAGCCCATGAATCTAAGGGCGCATTCTTTTGGGACTATTCCAGTTATTCTTATTCCGGTATACGAATAACAGAATACACGGAATACCATTTCCCAAAAGAACGCATCTGCCGAATTGGTCCCAAAAGAACACGATTACCGTCTCTTCGGAGTATTCCTATTCCTGAATAGTCCCAAAAGAACGCGCCCTACGTCTGAAGCCATTGATGATAATTTCCAATCAGGGCCCGGTTGTTCAAAAGCCGATAAACGCTAATCCCAGATTAAAAATTAACCAGGGAATTTATTTCTCTACTCCCAAATGCTGATATTCCGCAAAACATTACATTAGAGAAAGTCAATCTTGAAAAGCAAAAATAAGCAAAAGAAACTTTCACCAAAAGTTGAAAACATGATACAAAAGTTTACGCTAATCCTAGATTAAGTTAAAGAGGCTATGTCACGCAAAATGATGTAATTTTATGACACCCTTAATGCCCTAAAAGTAGGATGAAACATTGCAATAGCCACCTAAAACTGTTGAAGAACATAAAAGAAGTACAGCAAAAGGAAAGAGAAGCATGGATGGACACAAATGGACAAGATTGAAACGGATTGCATTTGGGTAATCTTGAAAAAAGTCGGTCCTTCGTTTTTGATGTTTATGGCAAATCACCTGGATAAAGGTAGTTTTTTTCTCAGAATCATCTTGTTTGTGATGTAACGATAACTTCATCAGTAAAGGAATTCCACATTACCATTTCCGAGTTTTAAACTCGGGATCGTCTCGGCTAAAGATTTCCCCTAAACACATTAAATAACGTGACATACCTTAACCGGCTTTCGAACAATTCACAGGGCCCAGACCTTTATTGGCCCTTTGGCTTTGCCACTTATGAGATACTAATAGCACTACTGTATACAAACCATCATGTAAGTGTCTTGGAATAACTATCGATAACAAGCTATCCTAGAAAGAGCATGTTAACAATTTCTGCGATTCTTTCAGCAAGGAAGTGGCAGTTCTAAAACGGATACAGTTCTTACGGAAGTCATCTTACAAACTATCTACTATAAAACAATGATTATACCATATCAAAACTGTTCTTTACCCTGTTTATTTGACAAAGTTTGGTCATGCACGACCAGATAATTTGATGAATTTGTTGCTCATAGGTTAAGTTGTTATCTAAAACTATTCCGAGATCCTTGGTGCTGGAAACAGGTGTGATCTCTTTCCCCAAGAAAGATCACGATTTCGTTAGGAAGCCTGCGCAGTAGTTGTTGTGTACCGAACATTAGGAACTTGGTCTTTTCAACGACGATGGGAAAACTGTAACAGGTACTAATGGCTTAAATAGAAAGTCAACACTCAACCTTGAGCGAAACAGCTGCAGGCGATCGACAGTAGAAATTCTTTCGTATACCTCCGATTTTGGGAAACCGGCAAACGAAGAGAACACAAAAAGTGACAGTAACCATGACATGTGGATGACGTAGAATGAACATGTGGCCACAAAATATTCTGTTTTATTTTCTATTTACAGAAACTAGCCGATGATAATTAACAATTATTCTTTGAAATCAAGGTGAATAGTGGCAGAATATTTACCGAGCGGCGAGGTAAATATTCTGCCACTATTCACCAAGATTGAAAAGAATAATTGTTTTAGTATGTACTCACGAAGTGATCTCAACAACATTTGCAGAAGAAAACCATCCAAAGTCGATTGAATTGACATCTCAATTCATGCGTGGAAAACGTGCAAGCTGCACAAAGCATGCGCGAAAGTGTTTACAGAAGCTTCAAACATGGCAAATCTAAATAACCTTCGTTAAAATCCTCGTCACAAACAGCAAAATGTCCATTTAACACCGTTTAAATCAGGACGCTAAATCGAATGTCTGCTTGTTAAAACACTTTCACCGTTCGATCAAAGTTTTTGAGGTTCATTTGAAATGGAAATTGAAAGTGCAGTTGGTAAAGGATCCAAATGAAATGGCAGCTGCGCTGTAATTGTGGTGAGCGTTAGTTTGTTGTCAAATGACCCGTCTTGTTTCCTTGCAGCCGTTCAAAACTTTCTTAGACATTTTTTTAATTCCTCGATTTCAGTAACAAATTTGTTTTGGTGGGCGACCAGCCCTACAAGAGAGCATCATTTTGTATTCTCAATATTTCCGATTCATAAATGCTAGCGAGTTTACGCCGGCCATTTGGTTTGTTTGGATCAAGCATTATTCACTCTGTAGGGAGTGAATAATGCTGAATTACTCCGAGATAGCGAACCAATCAGATTGCTTGAAACACCAAGATCACTTAGTGAGTATATACTAACAAACGTTACAATTTGTGGATACGAGGAAAAACAAACGGTCCCCATTTTATAACGTGGTCTGCCCTATCGGGGGCATCTCACGTAATTATAATTTCAGGAAGTCAATTCGGCCAAGATCTGAGATTGGCAGATCAGCTTTTTAAAGCAAGGAGCAGCTTGATGCTAGAACCTTCTCCCTGATTTATTCAAAGATTCTGTTTGTCTAGATTCTTTTAAGAGGATACTCAGAGAAAGCTAACGCTTCCTAAATATAAATGTCGCCAAATTCTCTTGTAGTGTTTCTTTTAAGTCACTGGAAACAAACTCAGCGACTGGAAACTGGCAACCAAATCAAGTGAAACATAAGAATAACTACTTAGAACATTGAAGGAATTAAGGTTTTAATAAAACAGCAAATAAAAAAGGAGGCAGGGATGGGCAAAAATGAAGAAGATTAAAATGGATTGCAATCAGGGTTTTTATAAACTGTTCAGCCTAACAGTTTTTCAAAGCTTATCTGTGTTGTTTGTAACTTCAATTATGTATGCTCGACAGACATTTTTTCGCTAGGAAACTTTGTTTTGGTAAAGAACTTTACTCACCCACTTTACATTGCGCGCCCACATTACTTCAGTCGCCATTTTCAGAGCCCCCGAAACTCTGAATTCTATGACTGTGTGAAGTAATCTGTTTCCATCGGACATCAAATGGTTCTATATAATTCTGTTTTCCATTGGAAAATAAGCTATGTTTATTAGAATTTGACTTTCTAATATTATTTATGTATAGCTTGCTCTTCGCAACATGTAATCGAGTGGAAACGTTATCTGCTCTTGGAATACCGAAATTGGGAATTCCTCGATTAATTTGGCTGGAACGATCAGAATTAACGTATTATCATTTCTGGAAAATGAAGAAATAGCCTCTTGGACTACATTGTAAGGAATCACGAACAGCAAATCTACCGTTGAATCGATAATTCTGTTCAAATATTTCTGTGCGTGTCTTCCACTCAGGCTGCTGGCACTGAACAAAGAGTCAAGGCAAGTCTTCGGCAAGTATTTGAATACTGATCTCCATCACAATCGGTAAAAAGCCTTTATCCATTGGTGATCATTTCATTTTCTTGCTGATAATGAAACTGCGTTTTGTGGAAGCAAACTTGTGTGTGACATTTTTATTCTTGGTCTGGAAAAGTTGAAAACTGTAGAGGTCAGAAGGTCAGCTTGTGTTTATTTACAGGAAGAAGAAATCGTTGTTGGATTCAACGTCCGTTTGAAGAATAGATAAACTTGAAAAAGAAGAAATTCTAGGAAAGTAGAGTAAGAGCATTTAATCTAATGCTACAACTGTGTATTGCGCGCGCCACACTGAAACTGTCTGTAGTTTTTATTTTACACCCGTTTATCGCTAACCGCTTGCATTAAGCTTATTTATCAAGTATCGCGCTAGCAGGTACTTGTTAAATACTTGTTATAAAAAACGATTTCGAAAACATTTAAGTAGGAAAATCAACCAGAGCAAAGTAATATGACGTTTCGACGACTTCATGTCGTCATTGTCGAATGAACAAGTTAAAAAATTAACGGCAAGGCATCTTTATAGTACTTGGGATGTGAGAAAATTAAATTAGCAAACGTCACATGAAAAGATTCATGTCAAACAAAAAAGAAAAAAAAAAAAAAAAAAAAAAAATATATAAATAAATATATATATATATATATATATATATAACTGCTAGTAGTTAGTAGCTAGTATATATCTGCTAGTAGTTCGCTGTCGCTATTTGTACACTCAAATCACTTAATATTTCATAGCAAAGCGTCGTGTATCCTTCGGATCCTACTAGCTTGGGACTACATCGTTGGATTTCCAGCCTTGTTAATTCAAAAATATAATTTGTTATTAGCTGGTAGCCTGTGAATCATCCTCGGATGATCCGATGTACGTCCTGTTCCTGAATGTTAAACGCCGGGGAACCCCGTGGCTAACCAATCACCTCACCGATTGCTCTGTTTCCAGCAGGGTTGTCGTGATGGTGCAGTGGTTAGCACACCCGACTAGTAACCAGGGGGACGCGGGTTCGATTCCCACTCACGGCAATATGTTTTTCATGCAATGGATCTGCTAGTAGTTCGCTGTCGCTATTTGTACACTCAAATCACTTAATATTTCATAGCAAAGCGTCGTGTATCCTTCGGATCCTACTAGCTTGGGACTACATCGTTGGATTTCCAGCCTTGTTAACTCAAATATATATCTATATATATATATATATATATATATATATATGTATATATATATATATATATATATATATACCGTAGAATGAAGAAATGAAACTCATTCCGTTAATCAATTGATTAATTGTGTCGAATGAAAAACATGAAGAATTGCCCTGAGCGGGATTTGAACCCACGTCCCCCTGAATACCGGTAGGGTGTGATGACCACTACACCATCAGGACATCATATATATATATGAGTTTGAGTTTGCCAGGGAATTTCTTGAGGACTTGAAAGTTTTAAATTAAATTGTCAAGTGTTAAGGCATGCTCTCGACCCTGAAATGTTTTTCTATCACGGAATGCTTATGTTCTTCTACGCGTTGATGGAGATGGCGGCAAGTGCACAAATCACATGTGAATTCATATACTACACTTTGCTGGTTTATCATGGGAGGCTTTTCTTCCGTAACTCTCAGATGATCAGCGATCTTTTTGCTTATGAACATGCACTGGCTGCAGTTGCTGAATAATTTTCGTTCCGAGGTCGCCAAGTTGTCTGCGAACAACGTCAGCCGATTTGTGATCCTTAAATGGCAACGTAATCCGAACAGGGCTGTCAGATGGTGTTTGAACTGAGTCTGTAGGATGCTGGAGGCGATTGATAGCTGAGTCGATGAGCTTCTCGGAATATTTCTCGGAATATTTCAATTAAAAAAAAAACGAAACTGAATACGCAAGCAGATTTCATTCCCGGGAAACTTCTTACATGAATGTGTATATATTTTTTCTTGTTTCTTTTTTGTTTAACATGAATGCTTTCATGTAACGTTTGCTAATTTAATTTTCTCACATCCCAAGTACCATAAATATGCCTTGCCGTTAATTTTTTAACTTGTTCTTTCGACAATAATGACATGAAGTCGTTGAAACGTCATGTTACTTTGTTCTGGTTAATTTTCTTACTTAAATACTTGTTGTTTCCATTGCGAACTGCTTGGATAAAATAAATATGGGTTGCTTGCTTATTAAGGTTCAGTTTTTAAAAACAACTAAATACCACGCGTAGAAACTGTATTTCTCTCTTGAATTCACTGAACAGGTAGCTCCACGCTTCATAGAAAAGCGCTCGAAATGAAGGTATTCTGCTAGTTTTCTGATCGAAATCCATTTAATTTCACAGGATAATCCTCCTCGAGGATCTTCGAAGAGATTTTCACTGCCCTGACAAACTTGTTTTAATTTTGTTCTCGAGTGCAAAAGTAACTCAACGATACTTGCCCATATATGGAAGTAGACGCTCCAAATTCCCGGATAACAACAACAAAGGCGCGCAAAGTAAAGCGGGTGAGTACGGATTCTTTAATTAAAAAGTAATTTCTGAGTTGTATAGCCAGAAGAGGCGAGTAAATGGTAAAGCGACACAAAATGAACTGCAATGCCATGACACAGCTCCTTCAAAGGGGAACTGAAGGCAAAAAAATAAGCATTTTTTATTTACACTTTGGACCATGCGCATGAAAATCCGAATTTGGGCCATCAGCATTGCGGCTCAGAACGGAGCAGTCAGCGGTCATTTTTGCAGCTTATGATGTATAATATGGGGAAGATATGCGAGAAAGCCCCATATAGAAGCGGTGTTCAGACTCAGGTTGTCGTGAATATTAAAGCAACGAGGAAAATATCCACAGCAGCACTTGTGTTTACCTTGTATCTCTTGATTACGAAATCTCTGTTCCCCATATCATACGTCACACCAGGCTGCTGATTTAGTTTTTGAGCCCGCACTGAAAAGGTCGAAAAAGCGGTAAAAGCCCAACTTCGAACGTAATTTTCTCGCAAAAAAGCAGGAAACGAGAAGAAATAACTCCACAAACTCAACTTTACTTATGTTAGGCTTTCCAAAAAAAATGAATGTTGGAAAAATTGCTGATTTTGGCATTTAGTTCTCCTTTAAGTATATTTAGATATTTGACTATTGATGAAAATTAGCTTTTATAACTTTAGCTTTTATTTAATTTTTATCCATAGTTTATTCTTGTAAATTACGCCCATTAGCTTAGTTGGTGCAGGTCCACATTTGGACCTTTGTCTTGCCTTTTCTTTGTAACCTACTTTTAAATTAAAAAAAGGAGCCAATTTAGCTCGGAACCAATTCTTTTAGTGGCTTTACTCGAGTGCCCCGCCCCATTTTGACAAACAAATCTGGGACACATGTCTCGCAGTTAGTTGAGAAAGTTAAAAGCAGTTGCAAAGAAGTCCGAAACAATCCAGGCTTGAACGGGATTCGAGTACATGAGCGCTGATCTTTCCAACTTTCATTTTATACTTTCATTTCATTCTATTCCGCAGTCTAAATGTACGCAACCTCATATATTCTACAAAAAAATCAGTTTTAATAATGATAATGATGATGAGCAGCTAGCCGAGAGAAAACATTAGGAAATGTGGGAGAAACAATTGTGAGACGTATGCGAAGGATCAGGGATAGAGAAACACAGGGAGCAGACGGTGATTTTAGAGAACCGGAAGATTTAAGCAACGAAGCCCGACAAACTTTAGAGACGGATTTGCATACTACAACAGCAAGCCAAACCCCAGACGACCATACTGTTAGGCACATCGAAGGCGACACAGGCCTGCGACACCACTTAATTAAGCGAAGAAGGGCGTGAGTTATTGCAATTAGCGGCTCTAATTCTCGCATCCGTGGATCAACCCCCAGGAGACTTTAGTAATCGTTGCTATGATACGAGAACAAAGGAGCGTCCAACAAAAGAGGGTATTACTGATGTAGCAGAGGCAACTGCCTTTTGGAGAATGTTATGGCAGACGGAAGGGACGGGAAGTGTGTTATCAGAGTGGCTTCACAAAGTTAGGGACGCATTACGGGAGAAACTATCCGAGCCCCCGGAGGAAGCTAACCCTGTGTCAAACTAAGTCGAGAGAACAATTTTGAAGAAACGCAATTGGATCACGCCAGGCTCTAATCGCATTGCCAACTTCTGGTGGAAAAGAGTGAATTGTCTCCATAGTGGAATCACTAAGTCTTTTCAGGCTATAGCTCTAGAAGATCAAGACATTCCCCTCTGGTTCACTGGCGGGAAGACTTCGCTTATACCAAAGCTGGGCGACTTCTCAAGTGAAA
>NC_090874.1:45597458-45602458 GCF_036669935.1 Montipora foliosa | reverse complement strand
ACCTATCAATGTGAAGGCCGAGTCCATTTATTTGATCCGTGCTTCTCTTTCCTTTTGCAGTATTTCTTTCATGTTGTTCAACAGTTTTAAGTGGTTATTGCAATGTTTCATTCTACTTTTTGGGCATTTTGCGAATCATGGAATTATTTCATTTTGCGTGACATAGCACCTTTAAAGAAGAAACGAGTGAGTTTCATTCATGAGCGTGTCTTTTTATCTATGAACTGAATTTATTACCAAAGCTTAAAAAAATAAAAGACCTCAAAATGCGACAAGACATTACAAAATAATTAAACGTGTGAGGCAACGAGCCTTTGCTGGCACGACGTCTGGGTGACCTCTCAAATGGTTTTAATGACCCCCCACTTGAAAAAATTAACTAGAACGCTGCAGTTCCATACTACCCGAACTCAGTGTCTTCTGTTTTTGTGTAACACGTACCACAGCCTACATTGAGGGTCCTGAAGGGGGGGGGGGGGGGGGGTACCAATCCCATTCCCAGCCCAATCCCAATTGTTTTCCAAATTCCATTCCCACTGGCATTATTCAGTAAAATCCCAGTGTTCTACACAACCAGCTCTTTTGTTTTCACATCGTCCCCTTTTTTTAAAAGTTGAGACTGGTTACCAATTTCGAAAACAACCCCGAACGATGTTCCGAAGATTCATGGCATGTGTTAAGGTGGTAATTTATAGAGGATATCTCATGGCCGCGTGGAGATACAAAATTTATCTTCGAGTGTTGAAAAATATTTCATGAGTGAGCGCAGTGAACAAGTGAAATATTTTTCAACAAGAGAAGAGAAATTTCATATCTCGAAGCGGCCATGTAATATTTTATTTATTATATAAAAACCAATGAAATACTAAATCATTTCACGAATTTTTATATGTAACCATAGCAATAGTGATATTTTCACGTGTAAAGATAACAAGTTTACTTGATATCTTCACACGTGAAAATAATATTTTCATGTGTGAAGATATGTTTTAGCGCGAAAGCTCTTTTCGTACTTCATTGGTGTTCATATAATAAAAACTTTTATTTTCTTTTAAATTAGTTTTCCATTCTATTTTTTTAATATGTGCTAACAAAAACATTCTCATTAATACATCTTACAGTACATTTCATAAAATCTTCCTTTTCTTTAATAAAGACAATGTCAGGACTTGGACATAAACAAATTGAAAAATGTCTATTATAAACAAAAGATGCAAAATGAGCAGATCTCTATCCATTGTCTATCCAGAACTGTGCATTGTTAACCGGGCGGCCATGGGCCGAGCGTGGCTCTTGCTCTGCACGTTGTTTTATTTCGTTTTGTCGGTGAGCTGAACCAAACTTCCACTCGGCCATATAGTCAGTGGGACTTCCAGTCACGGAACTTATGATGTTTATTCGCCAAAGCTGTTAAAACGTTAATGTACTTATAATTTTATGAATATTCCACTCCTTATTGAAAACAAAAATAAATTGCCTTTTTGTGTTATTGAAGCTCTTGATTCGAAGCGAGTATTGAGTTGTCGTGCTGTTTTATTGAAGCGAGTCCAGGAATCGGGTAGGGAGGAATTAAATATTTGCAAGGCCATCAAAGAACATGTCAGAACGTGCAAGGATTACGTCATTGGTAGGGAAATAACCACCGTACTAAAGATAGCCGTGGATAAGGTAATTCTTGAATTATATGAGTCGTGTGACTACTTTGCTAGGCCTTTACTCGTGCAAAAAAACAATTAAATTTAATCCTGACTTTCAAGAAAGAAAGCTGTCAGTTGTTAGTAGTGTTATCATCCTATCGTTCATACCCATACATATCCCAAAGAAAGTTCCAGATTAATTAAGACCATTACGTCATGAGAGATTTCACGACGGCTACGACTGATGGTGCAATCGGAAATTTCACTTCGGGTATAAGTGATGGTGTAATAAGTTCGTGTGTAGTCGTTGTTGTGCTTCAGATTGATCAGGTGAGTTTGTGTATATAGTCATCAGTGAATCAACAAAGACTGCTTGCAGACAAGAATCGTGAAGGTAGATGTTCATGGACATTGCCTTAGTTATAATTTTTGTTTCTGGCTACGGCCCTGTGTGTTGTCTACAGTAATCAATGAATCAAGGACTGCAGTTTGGAATGTGCACAACGTTGCGACTATAGTGCTAGGAAAACATATTCAATTTTAAAGCGCGGTTATAAGATCTAACAGATCTTCTTGTTTTTTTTTTTCGTTCTGTCGGTGAGCTGAATCGCCAAACTTCCACTCGGCCATATAGTCAGTGGGACTTCCAATAACGCAATTTATGATGTTTATTCGCCATAAGCTGTTAAAACGATAATGTACTTAAAATTTTATGAATATTCCACTCTTTATTTAGTACAAAATATATATATTATGTTATTCACCGGCTGGGAGGTCCTTATAGGGAAAAACTGTGCCCGAGGTCTTGAGTACAGCTCGAGGCCGCAGGCCGAGGGACGTACTCAAGGCCGAGGGCACAGTTTTTCCCTATACGGACCGACCTAAGCCGGTGAATAACATATATTTTTTTTCTGCTATTTTTTCTGAAAATAAACCCAGGCAAACTGGAAAAAAAAGTTTTTCTACGCGCTCTACGTCGCACTGTCACAGTTGAAATTAACTTATAACTGAAAAAAGCGCTCCGTTCGCAAAGCTCAGAGAAAAATGATAGATTAACGATAAAACAGAACTTCAAATATCTCTCGGTGCAATAAATATAAAAAACAACCAGTTATATTTCATAGCAAGCACAGAGAAACAAGCTAAACAAGATAAACAATGATGTACAAGCAGGAGAAAAATGTTCTGCGTATTATAATTCTCTGTCTTGTTAAGAATGAAACGAAAGTTCTTAAAACAGGAGGAAAATTTTTATGGAAAAATATTCAAACATCTGTCTCTGCCCTCCTATCTCATTATTTGAGTTCTCATATCTTGTTATTTGAGCTCTCTGCAGTAAGTCGTTTTAGTTAACAGTTTACGGTTAAGCCCTGGCCAAACGAAACGCAAGTCATCGCAAGTCAACGCAAGTTTTGTTACTTGCGCTGACTTGCATACCGTTTGGCCACCTACTTGCATTCACTTGCGAAGACTTGCGACGACTTGCGTTTGATTTGAATATGTTCAAATTTTGAATGCAAGTCCGCCCAACTTGCGTCTCGTTTGGCCACTCAACGCAAGTGGATGCAAGTTTTCGCAAGTCATTCGAACTTTTTTGGAATTCTTTTAGCCAATCTGATGCCGCTGTTTGAGCAGGAATCTCAAACTTTCGCGCTTTCCGTTTTGACAAGATGGCTTCTGTCACGGAGCAAAATTCGGGAAACTTAAGCCGCGAAAGAGCTAAAAGAAAACAAGGATAGGGAGTTAAAAAAACATAAGAAAAAGGAAAACCATAACAGGAGACCCAATAGCGGTGCAAGTATAAGCAGCAGCTACAGTGAAAGCAGCAGCTCTTCCGAGTCTTAGCCTAGGAGAAAGAAAAAAAAAAAAAAAATTCTGCTACTTTTGCAAAAGACTTTTCGCTCAACTTGCGTCGCGTTTGGCCACCCTATCGCAAGTGAACGCAAGTCTTCGCAAGTGAGAACTTGCGTCGACTTGCGATGACTTGCGTTTCGTTTGGCCAGGGCTTTAGTCAACAGTTCACGAAAAACAACAACGAGAAAAACCACAGCGTCGCGACGTGTTTGTTTGCCTATTTTAGCTAGGAATCCGTATATTATTAAATGAAGCAGTATAAAACGAGATTAGAAAATGGAACTCCAAAGAAAATAACGGATGTCAACCGAAAAACCGAGTTAGAAAAACTGCTCTGCAGTATAAGTTGTTTTAAGTTCAACAACATGTCAACAGTTCAAGAAAACCAACGACTCGAAAACAGCAAACCAGAAACGTGTTGTCAGCAAAATCATGTGAATACTCGCCTTTTTGAAGAATAACCAGGCCTTTCATTCGATTTCTGATATTTTTCCTTTTCTTTGCAACGGTTAGTAAGCGAAGATTTGCATTTTAAGAGGTAAAATCCAACGGCTCGTTGCGCCGCAGTGAAAACATTTTCAATTATCCGCGACAGTTTCAGTACGGAGCAGATTTCGGACCGTGGTCCGTATCGTAAAAATCTGGACCGGCTACGAGCGCGCGATTGGCCAATCGTATTCAAGGATTTAGGTTTCCGGCCCGTTAAGATGCTTCAGAAAAAAATAAATTGCCTTTTTGTGTATTGAAGCGCTTGATTCGAAGCGAGTATTGAATACGTAAAAAGCTATTACGCCATCCATGGAATTGAATTTGTCGACGTTGCAACTTTCATTGGTAAGGAAATTACCACCGTACTAAAGATAGCCGTGGATAGGGTAATTCTTGAATTATGTGACTCGTGCGACTTCTTT
Organism: Montipora foliosa; assembly: GCF_036669935.1. Taxonomy (NCBI): domain Eukaryota; kingdom Metazoa; phylum Cnidaria; class Anthozoa; order Scleractinia; family Acroporidae; genus Montipora; species Montipora foliosa. The sequence continues at coordinate 45,598,056 of NC_090874.1, read as the reverse complement.
GCTAGCCCTTTACTTGTGTAAAAGACCAAATAAATTTAATAATGACTTTTAACAAAGAAAGCTGTAAGTTGTGAATACTGTTATTATCGTATCGTTCACACCCATACATTTCCCGAAGAAAGTTCCAGGTTAATGAAGACCATTACGTCATCAATGATCTTACAACAGCTACGACTGATGGTGCAATTGGAGATTTCATCTCGGCTATAAGTGATGGTGCAATAACTTCGTGTGCAGTCGATGTTGTCAGTTGTTGTGCTGCAGATTGATCAAGTGATTTTGTGTCTATAGTCATCAGTGAATCAACAAGGACTGCTTTGGAATGTGCACTACGTTGCGGCTATAGTGGTAACAAAACAGATAAATTTTTAAAGCGCGGTCATAAGATCTAAAAGATTATCTTGTTAACCATGAACGAGCAAAATACTCACATTATTTTCTCTAGAAGAGAATCACTTGTTAGGAATAAGCAACTTTCTTCGGGATCTTCATCGCTTGCCAAAATGTTTTGTCTGTAAACTCGAGATACTCATTGATTTTCTTCGGTTGTTCGTTGCCCTTCGGCGGAAGTATTTCAAATGACCTGCGGTAACTCCTT
>NC_090874.1:45587458-45592458 GCF_036669935.1 Montipora foliosa | reverse complement strand
CAAAGGCAGCGCGGTAGTTGTTTGGCGGTCCGACCTTTACCAAAAAGAAGCTTTGCGGCAACTTTCGGATACCTCGTTTCATGTCAAAATCCCTAAAGATCTCACTTCCAAAAATCAAAAACTTGTCAAAGACACCATTCAAAATCTTATAGTTAATCGAGAATTACCGGACACTGCCACTAATCTCATCATCAACACCCCTAGAACTTCGTGCATTTACTTCTTGCCTAAAATTCACAAACCCAACAACCCAGGTCGCCCTATCGTTTCTGCCTGTAGTTGCCCCACCGAACTCATTTCTAGCTACGTAGACAGGATTATGACGCCTATCGTCAAATCTTTGCCATCATACATTAAAGACAGTACACACGCACTACAAATTTTCCGCGATTTCAATTTCTCCGGCCAAGACAAACTTATTTTCACCATGGACATTACATCTCTATACACAGTCATTCCTAATAGCGAAGGTCTTCAAGCACTTAAACACTTTTTCGATTAACGCACTGTCAAAGAACCTAGCTCGGAAACGCTTCTCCGCCTTGCCGAACTAGTTTTAACGCTTAACTGTTTTTCATTCGGCGGCAACTATTACAAACAAATTAATGGTGTAGCAATGGGCACAAGAATGGGACCTAGCTATGCCAATCTTTTTGTAGGATATGTTGAACACCAATTTTTTAATCAGTACAACGGCCCCAAACCTGAACTCTACGGCCGCTACATCGACGACTGCATCGACGCTATTTCATCCAGCAGAGAAGAACTCGATCAATTTATAACCTCCGTCAACTCTTTTCATCCGGCTCTTAAATATACCTGGGAAATTTCGGAAACTTCATTGGCTTTCCTAGATATCAAAGTTTCTATTGAAGCAACGTGCTATGTACTAGTGTGCACTACAAACCTACTGATTCACACAGTTATTTGTTGTATTCATCGTCACATCCATCACATGTCAAGAACTCCATTCCTTATTCTCAATTTCTTAGACTTCGACGTCTATGTAGTGATGACTCCGATTTTTCCAGCAAATCAGAGGAGATGTGCGAGTTCTTCGAAAAACGTGGCTATCCTTTCTCTGTGGTCAAAGCGGGCCATCATCGCGCCCAACAATTTGATCGACAGTCATCACTACAAACGTCACAAAAAGATAAGAATGACAGAATTCCATTCACCCTCACTTTCCATCCTCATAATCACGCAATCAAAAGCATCATTCTTAGTAATTTTAAATTACTCCAAAATGATCCCCAGACTGGTAGAATCTTTTCGCAACTTCCACTTATTTCATTCAAACGCGACAAAAACGTAGGCAAGTTTTTAGTTAGAAGCGCGCTCAAAACTAACGAGCAACCCGGCACTTTCAAATGCGCGCGCTCACGATGCAAAACTTGTCTTTTCATTGTTAACACTAGCAAGATATCGGGACCTAAGCGATCTGTTAAGATCACCGATCGTTTCACATGTACCCCCGCAAATGTCCGTTATGCAATAAATTATACATTGGTGAGACAGGTAGACGACTAGGTGACCGATTTCGCGAACACCTTCGCGATGTTGAGAAGAATGACAAGGATGCATCTAAGCCAGTCGCTCGCCATTTTAATCTGCCTAACCACTCCACAAAACACATGGCTATCTGCGTCCTTTCCTTACATCTAGGTACGAAGGAAAGCCGCAAGAATCTGGAACAAAAATTCATCTTTCAAATCGGCACCCTTAATCCTCACGGTATTAACGAACGCTTTTCATTTAACTAATATATTCCTATTTTTCACGTTGCCATGTTACCACCAATAGCGTAGCTTCTACTCCACTATAAAAACTACACGTAACCCATAATTCCGCGATTCGCTCTGACGACGGGCTAACGCTCGAAACGTCAGCTTTTAGAATCTCTGTACGGTGGCCAATTTACATTATCAACTCCGTTGATAAAACCAAATTTTTGTATACTACTTCCCCACCGACGCAGCACCCCAGTTTCTTTAGAAACTACCCCTTCATCCATTTGTGTGTAACTTTCCAACTTTCATCATGAGAGGTTCAAGGGCATTGCGCACCGTGCGAATGAAACGTTCCCACAGACCTCCCTTGTGAAAACAATGTGGTGCATTGAACTTGAATGGGATCCACTCACATTTATTTCTCAACAAGTACTCTTGGAAGTGATCTTGATGTTTTGAGCTCGTTTCGAGCACCAATGAAGTTGGCTCCTTGGTCGCACCTCAGTTGTCTCACTGCGCCTCTGCGATTCATAAAAGGACTTGTCCAATGAATTGGCAGTCTCCAAATGAACACTCCTCGATCCCACACACGTAAACAGTACTCCATAACATTTGACATTACTCCTCCTTTCCCTGACAATTAAAGGGCCAACAAAGTCAACAGCACTATAAGAAAATGTGGGTGCTGGGTTGAGTCGGTCTTTTGGAAGACAAGCCATTATCTGCTCTTCTGCGGATTTACGTAGTCGGCTACACGTCACACAATTGAATATTGGCCTGGCCATTCTTGACGAACCTTTAGGTATCCAATAGCCATTTTGGCGAAGCTCGTTGTGCGTCATCGCTCGACCCATGTGGTTTAATTTCAAGTGGTGGTGACGAATTAATAGTTCAGTCAAATGTCCCGTTCCCGGAATAATAACTGAATGCTTTGTATTGACTGACACATTTGCTCTTCTGATACGACCACCTACACGAATTGGACCATCTTGGTCCAGAAAAGGATCCAGTTTGTAGAGCGAACTGGCTTTACGTAGCACTTATCTTTTCTTTTTTGACTGATCTCTGCTTGTCTCTGCAGATGTGGCGTTCATATTGCGGAGAACATCGAGTTACTCATGGAAATTCTGTTACTGCAAACATCTAATGATCGTCTTCTCGGCTTGTTGTAACTCTGAAAGGGTCAACTCCGTCAATGGTTTCTCTTCGTTTGACCTTGCCACTGGTTTTCCTGGCTCTTTGACTTCTCTTGCCAAGAGCTTAGATTTCAGTGGTAGACAAAGAGCTATAATTACTTTCGGAGCCTTATACCAACTGGATACACCATCTAGTATTCTCCTCTCAAAATTTCTTGTTCCACATTGTTGTAATAATTTTCTAGGAGGCTATTCAAATTATTGAAAAAAGAACATTGATTGGAGAATAGATATTGAAGAACAAAAATTCTGAACCTTGAACCGTTGCATCGATCAAGATAAAACGGCCTTTGTCGTCAGTTCTTGGAGAACTGACTTTGAACTCTAGATCATCTCTTACCAACACCAACACCCCGCAACTATGATTAATCCCATGTGAATAAAACATCTTACCTTTCCACTGCGTATTCCATACTGGCTCCACTTCCTTTGTGCTATATGTTTCTTACAGAAACACAATATCAGCTTTCTGTTATTCAGCCAAAGAAGAAGGGCTTTCCTCTTCGTTGCAGAACGAATCCCTCGAACATTCAGAGATATTAATTTAAAATCGACGTTACCTTTTGTGAAAAAAAAACATCGTAACCATCCAAGAATGTATCGAAATGCGCATAGATTTAAAATATTGAATAGCACCTGAAAACAAAACGAACAAGCTAATAGACAATACACACTTAAGCCTAAACAACATTAAACAAAGGACATAAAAAAGCAGCAGATAAATAATATCCAACATGCTGCCTTGGAAATACAGGTCGCAACAATTCGTATGTAAATTTCTGCAGGCTCTCCTCACCAAAGACAACAAAACTTAAGCTTAACAACAAAATGACTGATAATCAAAAATCAAAAAACGACCAGGTCACCGTCTATATGCAATTTATCTGGTTGTGCCTTACTAAAGTAAGCTGTTTTCCCCTCTTCTCTCGCTTTTTTCATTCTTGGCCATTGCTTCCTTCTTCGTTCACGAATCTCGTCTGGATAATCAGGATATACCTTCACGTCTCTGTCTTCACCCAACACTTGGACACTTTCAAACACCATTTCGCGGTCTGGAAATCTTAAGAACCGAGCGATTATTGGTCTTGGTTGCCCTGGCTTTTTTTTCCAAGTCTATGCACTCTTTGAAAATCAATGGAATCTGAGTTCCCAATGTTAAGTTCATCACTAAAAAACTTGTATAACAACTCCCTTGTATTCTCATCGTCATTTTCGTCTTCAGGAATTCCAAAGAAGCGAAGATTCTCCCTTCTGCTATACGCCTCTTGATATAAAATTCCATCCCTCAGCTCTTTCATTTCTGCAGCAGTTTATTCTTCTTTCTTTTTCTGTTTTTCTATTTCGGCATTAGCAAACTCCATTCCTTTCTCGACCTCTCCCACCTTCTTGTCAGTCACAATAGCCTTCTCATGGAGTGAGTTCAGCTCAGTTTGGCTTTTGCTCACATCCTTTTTCAAATTGCTTATCTTCTCGCAAAGTCCTTCTATCTTTTGCAACCTGGTTTCAACACTCATTAACCTGTTAAGTATTTCTTGTAGTTGAGACGCTATCTTCTCACCCATAACGGTTGTTTGCAACACTTGCTCGTTCGCTTCTACGAATGTATAGTTTGTGTCAGAGTCTGAAAATGAAGTGTCACAAATCCTTTTTCCTTCTGGAGAGCAAATATCGCTTGCAGAACTTGTGCTGCCACTTACTCTGGTCTTACGTTTGGTAATTGTACCGCTCTTAGCCATAAAATATGTTGTTGAACTTCAGTTTTACAGGAGAGCCGAAAAACACGTCCTCAACCAAGCATGGTAGACCCAGGAAACGAACCAGCAGTCTTGACATCGGTAGTCCGCACAGATGCTTTCTTCACTTCTGGATCTGCCTCTAGAAAGAGGGACACTTTTCCACGTTCAGGTTTACAAGCTCCACTTTTCCACAGAAGTTCGGGACCAATCAAATGAACGCAAACCTTCTAGGAGTTGCTTCGCCGTGAGTCCTCTTGACAATTCGTCTGCTGGATTACTGTGAGACTCGACATAGTACCAGGGGTTATGATCAGTCAGGTCACAGATCTGTTGTACCC
>NC_090874.1:45574958-45584958 GCF_036669935.1 Montipora foliosa | reverse complement strand
AATAGTTTCCTTTGCTGCTAAAACCTTGACCAGTAGGTCTGAAAACTCTCTCAGGCCAGAAGCATCCCTTGGAATTATCTTGGGCCATTTCAAAAGCTGGTTAATAAAAGCTGTACTGACAACATTGCAATTTCCATACCTCTCCTCCAACACAGATCTGGCCTTCTGGTATGCATCTTCTGTTCCAATGAGAAGATAATGTTCTACAACTTGCTTTGGTTTTCCTGCTACATGCTGATTCAAAAGGTTTAACTAGATATCAGTATCACGTGGCCTGGAATCCACTAGGACATTAAAGGCACTTCCCCATACAGAATATTGTAGCGGGTCACCACTGAATACAGAGACTGAACTCTTCGGCAAGAGTCCCGAGACAAACAGCTGTTTGCTCAAAGTACTTTGTTCCAAATTTGCTTCGGTTAGTTTGCCCAGTCACCTTTCCAATGAGGAGCTACCTTTTCCTAACCTTCACCGACGGAGTGTCCTTGACCTCTGGGATGAAAAGACTGGTAAACAGGTGTAGTAATAGCTGACATGATTGGTGACGGACCAATGAAAGTCCTTGTAATAACGGAATAATTTCTTGCTGGAGAGTTAGTTTGAAATTTAGGTAATTCTCCTTGAGTAGGGTAACTAAGCTCAGGTTCAAGGTAATGACCAGCATATACAGTCTGTGTTACAGCTCCTGGAGGGAATGAAGGTGCTGGGGCTCGCAAACTACATGTTGTAGACTTAGGTGTAGATGTGGTAGTCAGAACTGGTGCTTGGGAAGCTTATATTTAAAGATGGACTGCTGTGTTACCCACACTAGTACTTGTAGTCACAGTTTCTTTTGTGAACTGCAGTCTCTTTTGTCAGTTTTTTCAAACTGAAAAACTCTAATTCTAGAAATGCGAGCATTAGTTGATGTAATCAGCTGTGCACCGTATGTTTAAACAAAAATTTCTTTTTGACTAATCCAGGCAGAGATTTACGATTCCACATGTAATGGAAACAAATAGTTCCCAGTTCAATTTGCTGTTTTTAATTCCTAGGCAAAAGTCCTTCTTGTTTGTATTTACAATACAGAAAAGCATTTATTGGCAAGTGAAAGCGAAATTGCAGAAACGAAGGAAAGTTATCAGTTCCTTCCGATATACTGTATACAGGCATCCGGTTTAATTAAATCGTCGTTAAAATAAGGTCCTTCATCGAACGGCAAAGGTTGACAACATCATACATACATACATACATAAACTTTATTCAAGTGTCTATAACTATTTAGCTCTTAGCTAAGAGCTAATTGGTTCATGAACGCCTCAGCGTATTGAAGGGATCTTTACAAGGGTTTGAAAGGAAAAAAGTTGATCCCCCACTTGTCTGAAGAAAATTTAGGTTTGGCGAGCACTTAATACAGCTGTTAGGTGTCTTCTTGCTTGAGCAAGGAATATTGCATAAAGCAACCCGGTACATCACAGCAAAGGCCTTTGTATGGAGAAGTATGGCGGACTACCAGCAACCATACTCTAAGTTCCAGTAGTGGTATTTTAACGGAACCATTGGATACTTGGTATTGGATCATCCGTGGTATCATCGCTGTGCTGACAATCACTGGAAACGGCCGTCTCATCATTTATTTTATAACTTGCAGACGGCATCTGCGAGTAATTAACCAGTAACTGGTTCGTTTTATCCTTGGCGATTGCAAACTTTTGCATCGGTTTGTTTGTCGCACAGGGTGAATTTGCCTGCAAGTTTTATTTTCGATGCGACTGGTACTTGCAGATTGTATTTTATAACTTTCTGCTGTTTTCTTCAACCACGAACCTTTGGGCCGTTACAATCGACAGATACATTGGTATTGTGCACTCTCTGAGGTATGCATCGTTGTTGACAACCAAGCGAGTAATTGCAATGGTGGCCATAGCCTGGAGTTCCTCGTTCGCTGCAACATTTGTTCGCCTCCTTTGGTTTGAAAACAATCACTTTCAACAGAAGATCGAAAAATATTACCGAGTGGCCGTGGATGTTTTATTCAGCATTGTTTCTTGCCTTGTACTAATTTTTATTCATCTTCGTATTGTCGTTATTTCACGAAAAGTATCCAAGCAAATAACCACCCGAGCAGTTGACATAAATCACAACTACAAACCAAAGGAGTTGAAATTTCGAAGCCGGCATGGGAGACAAAATTTGTCTACAAGCCTTCTTGGCTCCGTTATCTCGTTATTTGTTCCGTCTTTGTAACAGCCTTAGTATCTCTTTATCGTTTTGCTTTATCTACAGGCTTTGCTCTATTGAACCGGTTCTCATGAAAGTAGCGTACTTGCTCGTTCATTTAAACTCCAGCGTTAATTTCTTCGTGTACGCATTGATAAAAAAAGACATTCGTCTTGAAATGAAACGTATGTGCCGTTGTCGCAATTCAGTTTAACCGCCTCAGACTACTTTCAGTATTGTGGAGAATATTCCATGATGGGGTAGTCGCTAATCTATGGGGTAAGCTGGCTTGTAGCCGTGACTTTACGCATTAAGGCAACCGGGCTGGAAAAAATTCCTGCTGAAATTCTTAAATTTTGAGCGAGCATAGTGTGTACCATCGTTGATTTGCGTTCCGTTTAACCTTAATTCATTCAGCGGGGAAACAAAATGGAACAATATTTTTCTCATATGACCTAAAAACGTTCATCGCTGAAAGGAGGCGAATGGCGATTACATCTCAACACTACCAGGATATCTTTAAAGGCTTAAGGACGGTGCCTACTATTGTTATTGCTCATACGTTCTGCGCATCTCGAGATACTCGGATTTCATAAGGCTGCTCAAGTGTACATATTAGGCTTGACCAATCTAATTATTATGCATATTTTTATTTGAAGGGAAGCATTTGTCCAATGTCCACTGAAACTTAGCAGAAAGTTTTTTTATTGGTGTTATTAAATTGCCAAAATATTTTGCATCGCATTTTGGTCACGTGACCTTGAAACAACTTTTAACGTTTATATCCTTTACTGAAAAATGGGGAACATTTATACTTCAAAATTTTGAAAACGTTTGGCATAAAAACGTTTAGTACAACTGTACCTACCGAATGCCGCCTTTTAATGTGGTACTCCGTATTTTCCTTTTAAGATATTTGGATGTTTATCATGTCACGTGACCTATTTTCCTCAAATGTTCATTGTTCTTAACATGTGGACATGATTAAAAGGCGGTATGACAAAGCCCTTACAGGTGGTCAAGGAACAAGAGTGATATAGTGTAGCTGAATGTTCCCCATTTTTTGAGTAAAAAATATAACTGTTATAAGTCGATTTCGGTCAGGTGACAAAAATGTGGTACGGAACATTTTGGAAAAGTTATACCAATACCGATAACTAACTGCCTGCCAAGTTTCATAGGCCCTGGACAAATGCTTTCCCTTCAAATAAATATGTGCATAATAATTAGGCTGGTCAAGCCTTAATAAAATTGAGTGGTGCTTATTAATACAGGGGTATTTTTGCGCGGTTCAAAACTATGCGGAGAAAGCAGGACTTAGCAAGTGATCTCGGTATCCAAAAAGAAAATTGGGGGTAACCACGCATTTTTCAGAGATAATGAAGCTTCAATTTGGAAAAGAACGCCATACATTGCTTTGTATTTTAAAGCTGTGTACAAATGTTGTTGATTAATTTTCTTCGAAAAATGCGTGATTACTCCCAATTTTCTTTTTGGATTCCTATAACACTTGCTAAGATCTTCTTTTCCCGCACATTCAGTAAACCGCACAAACATACCTTTGAATTAGTAGGCACCGTCCTTAAAGAATACTCAACTGGAAGTAAACAAACGCAACCGCAAATACAAAGCAAAACGAGTAGCATAGCACAGAAACAATAATCGATAATACGAAGATAGTGATCCGAAAACTTTCCGACATGCAATCGTCACGCGAGCCCACCCACCCACTCACTCACCCAAGAAATCGAAAATTTCGCCGGTATGCGCGATGCCGTGCCACTAGAAACTCATGCTTAGGAAAGCGGCCGGCAAAGTCAGTGTCATCGCCTGGCGCCTCGCAAAAAATTTTTTTTTTTTTTAACCTAAAAATGATTTTAAATGATATTTTATCCCAATTTTTTTCAAATGGAAAATTGTCACTCCTTTCGTCATAAAGTGTGCACTTGATTTTCTCGCTATTTTCAAAGAAGCTTGAAAGCAGAAATACAGGCCTTATATCAATGGCACTCAAGTGTCCCTCTTAGTCGAATTCACGCAATCATATACAGAAATCTAACCGGAAAGGAAAAACAACCCTAGCCCCAACGCCAGCAGTTATTGTCAACACAGTTCTATAATTGAGTGAATGCACTATTTATACAAGTAATTACTGGCTTGCCATACGGAAATCCAGTCAAAAACTGAGTGGCATTTTTCGGTTTTTTTTAATTTTTTTCCTGTGTCGAAATTCGGGAAGTTGTACAATAGGGTTTTTCCGGTAACTCCCCTTTTAAGCATTGTCTTTGTGCTCAGAGTCTTCTGTGCACATATCTTTTGTAGGTTTCAGGGGGTAATAGAAATGCGTAGATTTCAAGTTATCCGGTGGGCACAGTAGAATAGTTAATTAACCTGCAATGACGTTGAAGTGGATGTAAAGCGAATGGCGTTTGAGCGGATCTTTAAACAAAGTATACCCTGATGAAGCTCAAGAATGGAACCGCGATTACATAAACAAGACAGGCGATGAAAAATAAATATCTGGAATCTTCAAAGCGACGATTAATGGACATCAACAACGACTGCATCTTTCGATCGACCGTCGAGCAATGAACTGTATTTCTAAATATTTTACAAACTGTGGTGTTGTGCACAACACTGAAACCAAATGGCAAAATTGTGTGGTAACTTTCTCAGATTGAATAAGGGTTTAAGAAGCTCATTAAAGGAATCGAACACCTTAAATGCATCTCCGCTCTCTGTTGTCTGGATTTATATTTATTTGTACTCAATTTTGCAGAGCCTTCAGGTAAAAAAAAAAACGATTGGAAATTGGGCTTATCGTTGTTCGTCAAGAATTACTTGAAAGAAAGCCTGCTGTCCATTTTTTGCTTCATTATTCAAGGAAAGGGTTTTTCAGCAGAGGTTTCGATCCCGAATACTGGTGGAAGACTTAACTGACTAGAGTATAAGGTGAAGTTCTAGGTTTCTACCCCATATGAGCAATGTGAGCGTTAGCCCTACTAATGGAAATGGGCCCACACAAGGACACAGAAAAATCTGACCAGGGTGGGAATTGAAATGACGACCTTCGAGTTTAGATCACCGCTGCTCTACCGACTGAGCTACAAGGTCAGACGGAAGAAGGCCGTGGTAATTGAAGATCTTAAAGTCACAGCAATGAACATGTACAAGAACAAGGAAGGATTACGTTTTTTTAAACGTTTTTGTCTGTCCTTGTGTGGGCCTATTTCCATTGGTAGGGCTAACGCTCACATGGCTTATATGGGGTAGAAACCTAGCACTTCACATTACACTCTAATCAGTTAAGTCTGTTCAAATATAAGTGCTTCAGGGCCAACGTTTGCAAAAACGTAATCCTTCCCGGAAATTTATCTAGTGGCGTATGGTTTAATTTCGACATGGATTGCCACGGCTTGTTTGCACGCACGCAATAAAATGGGAAGTTTTTTTCTCCCTTCTAACAGCTGATTTTTTTGCCTTTTTAAGGGGTGACCCGAAAACACTGACCCCCGGTACATGGACTACTCAAACAGACTACTCCAAAAATACTTTAAGTGAGTACTATTGGTCGTAAGCAGCGTCACAATTAGTGCTAAGCCTAAACATCCATTTCAAACAGCGTTGGTCAACAGTATTTAAGGAAATTCCCTTGAAAATGACGTACATGTACTATCCAGATTTTTGTCAAACTTGACACAATTGATATTCATAAACAGGACATTTAAAAAATGCAATAAAAAGATGGGGTCATCGTGCTTGTTTTCGCGTTGTATGCCTTTTATTCTAAGTGTTTTTACCGAATTACGCGAGAAGAGTTCGAAACTTGATCAACCAGAAAAATTGTTGTTATATTGCGTGATTTCAAATTGCTCGATCTTGCAAAGAAATGTAAGCAAATTGGACCGCTACATCATCACTTCACACTCGGTGTCTCGCTCCTAATGCAGTTTTCACGTCATTGATAGCTAAATACCACAACCTCTACAATCTAACTTTTTTTCTCCTTAAAATATGTTTTCCGTGTACCTATTACGAATACATAACACCATAAAAAAGGAGGGGTCACCGTGCTCGTTCAGGAGAAAATAGCCATTCCTTGACAGACGAAGCTTGGCCATTTTATGCACGTGCCCATGACGCAAGAAATTATGCGTAGTAGGGTTGCGCAATGCAAAACCAGTGAATCACCTTAAGTCTAAGCACCCATTTTACAAAGGTTAGCTTTCAATAATTGTTGTGCTGGCTGATTGCTTCATGTAAGTGAAGTGGGTGAAACTGGTACACACCTATTGAAAGCTAACCTTTTTTAAAATGGGTGCTGTCGACCAACGCTGTTTAACATCGATGTTTAGGCTTAGCACTAATTGTCAAGCAGCTTATGACCCATAGTACTCTCTTGAAATAGTACTGGTCAGTGTTTTCGTGTCACCCCTTTTTAAGTGTGTCTTTGTGGATTGATGGTGTTGCAAATTATTCGAAATCAAGCAATTTGAATATGTGGGTTGACATTTGATACCCGAGTTGCTTTCAAAGATGACAAGAATTTTAGCCATTTTGCATTTCAAGTGTTCTTTCATGCAAATGATTAATAGGTAACCATAGTTGTTTTCATTAAATGTGAGAGGAATTTTGTTCTTTCATGTAAATGATTAATATGTAGTCATATAGTTTTGCACGTCAGAAAATATTTGTTTAAGAATTCTGATGTAAAATGTTTAAAAGTTTATTGTTTAATGTTTATTTGGGAAACCAACTATATTTCTTTAAGCGTAGCTCCTGCGCATTTAGGAGAATTTTGCGTTCTTGAGCAAATTTAATTTATGCAACAATTATTTACAAACAAGGAGCTACTCAAAGAGAACCTCCACTAAAACAAAAAAATTATAATATTAAACCACGGAACATAATGTTTACAACTACAATTGTTAAAACAAAACGCTTGTTGTAATTTTGGCTTTCAAATTTCCCGTGCGCCGCCATCTTGAATAATTGTGACGTATCGGGGTGTTGCCTTAGGTCGTGTTCTATTGGGATCAATCGTTTTTAGTTGGTTGAGTTGGTTGGGTTTTTTCGTGTTCTATTGGGAAAAAACCGTTTTCGGTTGGTTTGGTTGAACAACTTTTTCAACCGGCATCAAACTAGGTTGAAACTGTTGAAAAAGCATTGGCAGCAACCACTGTCGTTTACGCGGGCCATTTAAAGTCGGCCGCAAGCTACTGCCGTGTTGCTTTCAGCACTCAACTTTTCAACGCTGAGAAGTCTGGTAACATCTATTCCCAGGAGTCACCGCGTTTCAACCGAAAACGGTTGGAAAAGTGTTCTATTGGGAAACCTTAACCGCTTCAACCAAAACCGGTTGCGGTTGAAACGGTTGATCCCAATGGAACACGACCTTATTGTTCCAGAACAAACGTTCTTAGGGTAACCATGATACATCACAATTATTCAAGATGGCGGTGCCCGGGAAATGTGAAAGCCAAAATTTTAACGAGCGTTTTTGTTTGAACAATTTTAATTGTAAACATTATGTTCTGTGACTTAAAGTTATATTATTATGTTGTTTTAGTGGAGGTTCCCTTCAAAAAATATATATATATATAGTGTTTCGTTTCCGGAATGGTAAGGGCGGGAGCAAAGATAAAATATGTTGATTCGGCTCATTCGAATTACTACTCACTAAGTCTTGGAAATCATGGAAACCGATAAGTTTGGATTTTCCAACAGTCTATCGCTTCAGTTTAACCCAAAATCATTAAGGTACCACTTTGCATTGATTTGATTTTAGATAATATTTTCTTATTTTAGCTGACTGTATACTCTGTACACTAGATATTTGTATACGTGTTCATTCTACAATGTATGTATGGTTTGTAAAACACAATTGAATACCGTAGCTTTCTCTACTTGTTCTCTCTTTTATACACATGTAACCACTGCTCGCCTCGACTAGCTATTGCTAACTGCGAGCAGTGCAGATTGAAAATGTATCACATAATGAAATTGTACGATAAATGGAATAAACGGAAACGGAAATTGTGATCCATTTCCATTGCTTTTGTGTTCGTCACGTTTATAGCTAGATCTTTCGATGTTTGTGTATTCATGGTTTCAGCGGTATCCCCGTGAAAGCGAGCGGAAGCGAGACTTTCGGGTCACATTCGATTAGATTGAGAGAAGAATATAAAGAGATTACGCGCGTGAAATGCGAGAAATAAATAAGAAGTTCCTATGCAGAATTTACGTTTTTCTCAGAAGAAGAGAAACTACAGTCGTTAAATGGAAGCTGCCCTCGATAGTTTCCCACATTTCGAGTTGTTGCTTCGATTAACACTGCTGTTAGTTATTCACACGCGTTTTTGGACATAAATTTCTAATTTTGTAGTTGCTTAAATCTCACGTTTCTTGTGTGTTTTACTGAATTAACTAGTTGTTTCACTTTCAGAATAACTTAATTGTATCTAGACCTCACAACACGAGTCGCTCCTTTTATCATCTGGAAGGCAAGAGATCATCTCTAACGAATCAAAATTTAAGGAATCATTGGACATGTCGTAGATTAAAGTAAGTTAAAAATTTACCAGTTTGGTGTGCATCGTTTGGTTAAAGTGCCTTTTATTTGTTTTTTATTCGATTTTCGTTTATCGCGTGATTAGACTTAGATCACAGTTTAGAATGTTATTTTGGTAGTTTTCTGTTTATTGTATGTTCAAGCTACAATCCTGGACAAAATTGTTGACACTCTTTCTATTCATCTCTCCATATGAAAACAAATTTCCTCCAATGACATAAATCTGCCACTTACCAACACCCTTGTCCCCCCCCCCCCCCCCCCCCATCCAAAGCAATGTGGTCTGATACCCCGGTTATTTGCGCTTCTTGTAAACAACTTTGCTTTGGGTCTGGAAGGGGAAGGGGATAGTTTAGGGCTTTTATTGTAGTTATTGTCTAACGGACTCAACTTGAGGTATGCCTGAACTACTTTTGTCCAAGGTTGTGGTTTGAGCCACATACGAAAACGGAAGAATACACAAGAACACTCAGCCACACGGCTTAATTAAGGCATTCACGTTCATAAACTTTTATTTCCTGTTTTGAGTCGAAGAGTTCAAGTTTTTTATTGCTACAACAAGTTCCAGGAAATTTTTAACTAAACTGTGCGTATTGAAATATTAGTCTCTGTTCTGTTACACTGAGGGTTGACTTGGTTCACGAATATAACACTACCTCGTCCCCTACAAACACATCCATATGCTACACTGTGCCTTTCCATAGTATTCACGATGAAAATAGGCCAGACAAATCTCAAACTACTCGAAAAAAAAGGAAACGAAAACAGTCGAGAATCAAGAAATCACACAGTCCTCCGATAAGAAATTCTAAATTCTTGTTTTGACCCGAAAGCCTCGCGCCTTCTGAAACTAATACTGCTAAGACGTGGGTTCAACAGTAATAACAGCTATTACAAACTCTACTTTGATTGGCCACTACACCTTACTGTGTAAATAGTTTATCCTGAAGTCAAAATAGATACGTTTTGTTTTTGAGGAAACGAAACTAAACTAAGCAGTGTTTCGTTCCCGGACTGAGAAGCTCTGGGGATGATGAGGAGTATGCCGCATTCGAGCTCGATCCCCTGGCCTGCTTCTTCAATTGTACGAGTTACCAGAAATTATTTTCAGATTGGCCCAGCCAACATTACTCGTGGGAGAATCTAGTTTCCGACTATAATACCTCCGCGCCTTTAATACCACCCAACTCAGTGCCAACATGAACCACAGGCAACCCAGTTTACGCCAAA
>NC_090874.1:45562458-45564958 GCF_036669935.1 Montipora foliosa | reverse complement strand
CACGCACGCAATCAAAATAGGAAGGGGATTTTTCGTTTGTTTCAATAAATTTTACGCTTGAAAAGGTCTGTAACATTTTTTGTCCAAATGAACGGCCAAAAGTAAAGCTTTTTAACGACCTTTTTAAGTGGAATATTTTTTGTACTTTAATATTATGTGCAAACAATTTGCACAATAAGCTTGAAATAAACACATTCAAAAAATTTAGTCGCATTTACCTCTTCGTCGAGTTCTCGTCAATATTTTACTTTCTTCAGGTAATAAAAACAATTTGACAATTGACTAATTCTTGTTGGTCAATAATTATTTCAAAGAAAGCTCGTTGTCGATTTTTTGCCTCATTATTGAAAAAAAAAAGGTTCTTCAGTGAAGGGATGGATCAACATTGCTCCAGACAAGATTGCTTCCCGACCCAACAGATGAAATGTAAATATTCAGTTAAATATTGCAAAAAAATTAAAAAAGGAAAGACGGAAGTGTTAGCTAAAAATACGTTGTTTAACTCTGAAAGCGATGAACGATTAACATTCTTCCCTGCAGTTCATTCAATGTAAACAAGAACCTTGACACAAGGTGATCCCGTGCACCCTTGTGGTTGCCTAGCACGTGGTCAATTTCTTCCTTTTGACATAACATCGTGACCTTCCCTTGATTTATAGAAGTCAGAGATTTTAGAGTCCCTTAGAAAATGGTGACCTTTTTATTGACTGCTTTGAGTTCGTTTCTTATGCCTCAGATACTGGAAAAGTATTGACTTAACCTTTTATCGTTTCGTTTTGTTTGTAGCAAGCTCCATGCAATTTTCAATGCAAATATCAAAATAAACGATCATTTTTACCCCACCGTATGAGGAATAAAAGCCATTTTTAGTTGTATTAACGGGAGTAAATTTTTGCTTTTTTTTAATATTGCTGGTGCTTTTTTTTTCCTGCTGGAACAGATCAAGTACCATCCGCAAAATCCGCAAAAATTAAACCCCGCAAAATACAAGTGCTAGCCCGGTAACTCCCAGCTTTTGCGATACTATTTGCTGCAAACGTGAAAGAAAGAAAAAATTTGACCTGTCATCAGATTAGACTGAAAAGAAGAGGAATTATGAAGCGGAAACAACATGTTCAGTCCTTCCTTAGTGTGTTTGCTTAGAGCAAACATGCATGCATGACATAAAGGAAAGCGTTCGTGAGAGCAATTTGCACTTAGTTTTTTTGCAGACCATTTCACTTAAAGGGGCAATGTGTCGTTATTTTAGGGTGTTGCGGGGAAATCTTTAGCTAATCACGAGTTAACTCGAAAATGGTAATGAGGAATTGCTTTACAGATAAAATTATCGTTACATCACAAACTAAATGATTCTGATAAAAAAGACGACCTTTATCCAGGCGATTTCTCATAAACTTGAAAAACGTCGTGCCGACCTTTCTCAAGATTACCTATCAATCTTAAGGCCGAGTCCATTTATGTACATCTATGCTTCTCTTTCCTATTTCAGTATTTCTTTTATGTTGCTCAACAGTTTTAAGTGGTTATTGCAATGTTTTATTCTACTTTTCGGGGATTTTGCGAATCATGGAATTATATCATTTTGCGTGACATAGCCCCTTTAAAGAAGAAACGAGTGAGTTTCACTCAAGAGCATGTCTTTTTATCTTTGAACTGAATTTATTACCAAAGCATAAAAAAATAAAAAGCCGCAAAATGGGACAGGACATTACAAAATAATGAAACTTGTGAACGTGTGAGGCAAATAGCCTTTGCCGGCACGACGTCTGGGTGACCCCTCAAATGGTCTTAATGATCCCCCACTTGGAAAAATTAACTGGAACGCTGCAGTTCAATACCACCCAACTCGGTGTCTTCTGTTTTTGTGTGACACGTACCACAGGCAACCTAGTGTACGCTCACCGAGCGTCTCGTCTCACATGTAAATATCCTCACTGCATGCGGTAGAGGTATAGTTTTTTACATAAAGGAAAATCCAAGTATTTCATCAGTATGTATACAATAATGAGTCTTTTTACATATGAAATAGTTATATTGTTTTTCCTGGTGAAGACGAATGCTAAGTATATACCACACAAAATGAATAACTAACAGACCGAATACCGTTCATTACGTACTGACGTGATCAAATGATTCCGACCAAGGGAGCCTACTTTTGGCATCTATTTGGTCGGAGGTGGATAATATTCAGTTTCTAATCACCTCACAGTCAGCGGAGTAAAACGTACTACTGAAGTGTTGTATATACTAACAAAAGAAATAACGGTTTTCGATTTTCTGGAGACCACTTGTGACGCAATGATTAACGCTATGAGGCTGGATGCGACAGATGTCTTGGAATATCTACTTCATTTCCGAAATCGGTAACACTTTGTCTAGTAAAGTTAAAAGCTGAAAGCGATAAAAGTTATGACCAAATAAATTAAAATCTTTTTTTGTTGAGCGCGTTTTAAGGCTTTCGATCAGAGCTGGCTCTTTCCGCCTGTCTCGTGCTGAACAA
>NC_090874.1:45534958-45537458 GCF_036669935.1 Montipora foliosa | reverse complement strand
AAGCGGATTCCATTCGCGCGAAACTTCTTACATGAATGTGTATATATTTTTTCTTTTTTCTTTTTTGTTTAACGTGAATGCTTTCATGTAACGTTTGCTAATTTAATTTTCTCACATCCCAAGTACGATAAATATGCCTTGCCGTTAATTTTTTTAACTTGTTGTTTCGACAATGATGACATGAAGTCGTCGAAACGTCATGTTTCTTTGCTCTGGTTAATTTTCCTACTTAAATACTTGTTGTTTCCATTGCGAACTGCTTGGATAAAATAAATATTGGTTGCTTGCCTATTAAGGTTCAGCAAGAGATTATAAAGGTAAGAGAAGTAATCCCTCATACTGGCCCTATTCCCATCGTAATCCATCTTAGGTTATTTTTAGATGATATCAATTTTCCCGCGGATAATGTTACCGCGCGCGTTACGTGGATGTTCGTGGAGGAGGGAAAGTGCGGCAAATTCTGTACGATGCTACTCACCGTTTTCAAAATTGAGTTTCATGGCCTGATAAAATTCATTGTCTGCAAGATACAGGTTTCAAATATACATCCTTGGAATTGCTTAACTGTCTAGTTTACAGTGATACCAATTTGAAGAATTTCCAATCTATCAAACCGTGTTAAATAATTTTGTCAGACGCAGATATGTTTACCTTGGTTGCATTGCGTTACTTGTCCATTTTAGTGCGCACTTTCTCATCGTCTACAAAATTCTGTCGCTTACAAAACTCGTCCCCGTCAAGATACAGTTTGCAATCATATATCATGGAAATCGGTTTACTGTATAATTCACTCTGATACCAATTTTACGTTTGTCTAATGTAGGAAACCGTGTTAAATAATTTGTAAGAGGGAGCTATATTTTACGCGTGCGTTGCAAATTGACTTCAATCCGATCTTACGGTTTTAAAAATTTTTATCGTGCGGTCAATTAAAATTTTCCTGTCATGTGTGGTACTGTTTGACAGCGTTAGCTGTCTAATTTATGAATGTCATAGAATTAAGTCACCATAGTTTAAGTCCGCTAAGAAAATCGAGAACACTTTGACCAAGTCAGGAATATGTTACTTGGTGACTGTAGTCCGCGATATTTCATTGTGTACAAAATTATGTCGCCTATAAACTCGTTACTTTCAAGATACAAGATGCAAAGATATATAATTCATATCGCTTAACTGTGTTGTTTACAGTGACACCAATTTCAACACTGTCCAATGTACGAAACTTAGTTTAATAATTTTGAAAGATGCAGGTATATTTAACATGCGTGCTTTGCAAATTTACTTCCATGCGATACCACTTTTTCATACATTTTTATCGCACTGTCTGTTCAAGTTTTCCTTTCATGTCTGATATCTGTCTAATTTATGAATATCTAAGAATTAAGTCGTCAGATTTTAATCCCGCGAAGAAAATCAAGAACGCGTTAACCAAGTCAGCGATATATTACTTGTTGACTGTAGTCTGCGAATTGCCAATGTTTACAAAATTCTGTCGCTTATAAAACTCGATCCTTTCAAGATACAGGTTCCAAACATCTATAACTGAAATTGCTTAATTGTCTAGTTTTCAATGATACCACATTCAAGGTTGTGCCATATACGAAACCGTGTTAAATCGTTTTTTAAGGAGACAGCTATATTTAACAGACGTGCTTTGCAAATTCACTTGAATCCGATGACACGGGTTCAAGAATTTTTATCGGACACTTGATTCAAGTTTTCCTTTCATGTTTGGTACTTTTGTTGAGCTCTATCTGTCTACTTTATCACCATATAATAATTAAGTCATCATATTTTAATCCCGCAAAGGAAACCGAGAATGCGTTCATTAAAGTCAGGGAGATCGTACTTATCGACTATAGTCTTCCATTTGCCATTCTGTACAAAATCCTGTCGGTTACATAACTCGTTCCTTCCAAGATACAGGTTTCAAAACATAAGTCATTGTAATCGCTTAACTCTGTAGTCAACAAGTCACGTTCGTCCACAAAATGTATATACGCGTTTGTCTCACCATCCTCCGCTATTTTTGTTTGATGGTAAATCGCGAGGGACGCGATCATTGCGTGGGAATTCGCTCAGCTGTCAACATTGGTAAAAATGAGGACATGTGATTGGCTATCAGTTAACCCTCGTGGGAATACCGGATCTCGCAGGAGATCTAAAAATAACTTAACAGGGATTACGATGGGAACAGGGCCAGTATGAGGGATTACTTCTCTTACCTTCATAATCTCTTGGGTTCAGTTAAAAGTTTAAACAACTAAGTACCACGCGTAGAAACTGTATTTCTCTCTTTAATTCACTGAACAGGTAGCTCCACGCTTCATAGAAAAGCGCTCGAAATGAAGGTATTCTGCTAGTTTTCTGATCGAAATCCATTTAGTTTCACAGGATAATCCTCCTCGAGGATCGTCGAAGTGATTTTCACTGCCCTGACAAACTTGTTTTAAATTTTTTCTCGAGTGCAAAAATAACTCAACGATACTTGCCCATATAT
>NC_090874.1:45512458-45522458 GCF_036669935.1 Montipora foliosa | reverse complement strand
GGCGTAATAAAAGCTACAAAGACGAGATTCTAGGTAAACTGGGGCCTTATCTCTCCAGTCAACACGCCAAAGTTCACAGCAATCGATGAAAATGGTGGCCTTCTACGAATCCTACAAGAATGGTACTTGAGCACTTCATTTTCAGGGACAGATAGGAAAAAAAGTTTTAATCAATGGTTATTTTGAATTTGTTGTGGATGTTTTTTTTCTCATGTACAGAAAAAAAGTGGCGGTCGTTCGCCGGTTGCAATGGTATTTCTCAAAGTAAAAAAAATCCCAAAGAGACCAATGTGGGCTGCTAAAGGAAAAATATGGATACACAAATGGATGAACATTGTATTTTATTAATAGCAAAAAAAGCTAACCTTAATTTTAGTTTCTGGATTCGCTCCCAGTTCTCCTGATGTTGACTGGAAAAATGCAGTAACAAGAAAATATTGACTATGGGATATTTCATATTTGAATCCGCACAGTCGGTCTCGATTTTGGCCGAAATAGCACTCTGAGGATTAACACGAGGGACCTTTTCCTATAGTTTTTGATTTTTTTACTATTACAATGGGTTTGACTATTTTCCAAAGAAACGAAGCATCCCAAGTGAAAAGGCATTTGGTGTCTTGTTTTCACAGAACTCATAAGGTGTGCTGGAATGGATCCTAAATCTGTTTTTCTCGTTTCACACAATTTCACAACAATTCCTTTCATTGTTCAGAAAAGTGCGGGGATCACTACCATGCTTGGTCAATAACCCGCACTTAAATTATACAGTCCTTTCATTCAGATACCTTTGTCTTACAATACACACAGGTGTGCGAATGTTCGCGATTCTGAGCCCATGCATACATGCTTTATTTGGTAAAGCAGGCTGAATTAAAGGCAGCATACTCTGATGTGGACTTTCTAAATATTTACATGTACATCATTATACAAATGCAATTATCTGAATACTAAAAAGAATATTAAATTAAGAAGCTATTTACTTGTACTAAAACCACTAGGTTAAAACATTAAAAAGAAGTTGAAGCAAAAAACCAAAAAGTTAAAACACTAAAACGAGGCACGAGGAAAAACTAATCAAGTGAATGGAATTTAAAAAAGGTTAATAGAATGAAAAGTCAGAGTGTTTGTTGTTATTAAGACAGGCTTCCTTTGAGAAATTGATATTTGTAACCAGGTCCCATTTTATTCTTTAGTTATGGCTTAAAGCGTTGTAGTGATAGGAGAATTTTTAATTGTTCCGTAAGGAGGTTCCAAGCCATTGGTCCTCTGTATGCTAATGTGGTTCTGCCCAAGTTAAAATTAACAACGTGGTACTGTGGAGTTATTTCTGTTACGTAGCGTGTATTTATAACGTAAACTATGGCTAACCAAACTTTGGCTGGTTAGTGTGCACACTGTTCATAAGCGTTAAAAAGCTTCATCTTGTACAGGTCACTGATAGATAGCCAACGAGTGCCTGCAAAAGCATCCTTGTCAGAAATATCATTACGCAATCTAAATACTATTTTAGCTGCTCCTGCATTTTTGTGATCTATTTCATTGACCAGGTATGGTGAGGATGTACCCCACACTAGATTACAGTATGTAACAGTGGGTACAATACTAGAGAAGTAAATAGTTTTACGTGTGTTAGTTAGTAAACACCTTAGTCTTTTTAATTCATTGTCCTTGGTTCGGAACGATTTGCGGAGGGGCTCTACGTGGTTGTGCCAGGATAGTTGGGTGTCGATAATAACCCCCAAACATTTGGGATGAGCAGCCTGCGGAAGGCTTTGTTACTTATTATCATGGCCTCGGATTTCCCAGTGTCTAGGATAAGCTTGTTATTTAGAGGTGAGGATTCTATTTACGCCGTCATCTACATCGTCCACTCTTTTGCTAACTAGATATCAAGTTCCCATGCATCTCAGTGGGAGATTATTGGTGTAATAAGTGGATAATCTTGGTCCCATTAAGGAGCCTTGTGGTACATCACGTTAAACTGACTTGCCGCCACTATCCACAGCAAACTGTTTTCTATGCCTTAGCATATCCAGTCAAGCCTATTTCCAGTTAGACCAATGACCCTTTAGTTTGTACCTACCTATGGAGTGGAAAGTTATCAAGAGCCTTCTGGATGTCGATGAACACTACGCCAACCACTTCCCATTGTTAACCGCCTTTCTCCAAGTTTCAGTTAAATATATTAGAAGCCCCTCCTCGGCGAGATCCCCATTGATTATCACTTACGTGGCCAATTTCGGTTGTAAAGCACACACAAGGCCCCCAGCAATTTACTGGGTGCGTATGGCATCTGTAGGGGGCTATATTTGTTCCTGTCTGAGCGGTCACCTTTCTTGTAGATAATGTCCATCCTCGAAGTTTTCCATTGTAAAGGAACAATGGATTTGTCTATGCTACGTTTGCAAACTGAAGCAACAAAGAGCCCTTCAACAGCAGCCTTGCCTATCAAGAGGAGATCTTTGGGAGAGATTGGTCAGGGCCCATTCATGAGCCTCATGCATTTGTTTAATGACGCACACGCAGGCGCACGAGGAAAAAAACTCGCATTCCTAATGCACGTGCTACACTAGTACCATTGCTCTAATCTTACGCTCTTCCTTTGTTTAGGAGAGATCCTGGGAAGAAGATTGTTACGGTCCCAAGCGTCAGTCTGCGTCAAGTTCAATTGCTTGATCAAGTTGATTCATCCAGTGACCTCTTGCAGGGGATTCCTTTGATCACCGCTTTCCTAAACTCTTTCATTCTTATAGCATAAATCAATGGATTTGCAATTGAACACGCATAGTAGAGTCCATGGACGATGTCGTTTATGATGGTGAACCCACTCTCAGTTTGGGACTTGCTATTCCAAATATGCATAGGCTTGATGGCTGCATATGAAGCCCACGGCAGAGTCGTCACCACAGATACAACAATTACTATAAAAAGTGTTAATGATAATTTGGTACCAGAATCAGCAACTGTGCCATAAGACATTGGAGGAGGATGTTTGTGGACGTTTTTTATGATAATTATGAAAGAAAACGAGACTATCAGAAGAGCAAACACGATATGTGATGCCCAGGCGTAAAAAAAATTAACCGGCATAAAGACAAAAAGAGCAGCGTCCACACATGAGATCGATAAAGATAAAAGCCAACCGAAAATAAGGGCTTTAAAATACACATTTTTCCCAATTGAACAATGCCGAAACGGATAAACTGTTGCATGAAGGCGTTCTAAGGAGATTAAAGAAAGATTAGTCAAGGTGGATATGGTAAATATGCTCAGAAATGTCACGCTACTCAATTTCTGCCAGCTAAAACCAGGCTGGAGGTCCGATGTCCGATGCAAGTAGAATAAACTGCTCCCGACAGTAAATCCGCTACGGTGAGATTTATGATCAGATAAGTCGTTCGCTTGCATAAGTTTTGGTTTCTTGCAAAGACGGTGATCGTGTAAGCGTTCATAATAAAATTGACGACAAATTCGATGACGAAAATCGCATCCATCCAAACAAAGCCGTGCAGTTCAGAGAGATTGAGAGATTGAGAGATCTTTTGCCGTGCCGTTGGCCATCCGGGATTCTGGGTCGTTATTAAGCTGTCTGTAGCCGCTCTCATTCTTTCTTCTTAATCTCTTGGTTTAACCGTATTCTTGTTGTTATTCTTATTCTTATTCTTGTTCTTATTCTTCTTCTTCTCTTTGTCACCTGTGAGTTTTGTCACCTGTGCAATCACGGCAATGTTGAGGCTCAAAATTGGTTTCGCTTGGTCTTGTCATACTTTTCAATTTAATCTGATTATTGAGCAAGATATTAACTTATAATATAAATTAGCATGATCTTTTAGAGGAATGACTCTCATAGTTTAGTATTCATTAAGTTGACAGATGTCAGGCTGTTATCAACTGGTTACTCGATCGTGCATGTAAATCACCAGGTAGAAAATGCAAGTCACGCATTTTGTGTCATCGACACGTATTGCTTTAACAAATCGTACATTTCCGCAAAAAGGGAGACTATGTTAGAATGCTTATAAAACCCTTTTTTTCTAATGCTAAAATATTTTCCACCGCAATAACACCATTTTTCTTTTTTTAACATAAACTGATTTTTTTCTGAAAAACACGGTGTAAAGATAAGTTTTTTGAAACAATTTCTTGGGATTACAATGGTCATCAAACCAACTAGGCTGATTTGACTATTCCGTGAGATACACGGATGAGTCCTTAGCACGGTTTTCGTGATTTTCAAGGACATTTACAGTATTAATATTCACTGAACGAATGTAAACTTCGTTTTACCGCTGGCATTATTAATTTCTCGGTTGAAGTTTTGCTGATCTTCATCTCATCGTTTCGTTTTTAACTCGCTTTACGATATTCACCCACCCTTTTTCTTGCTAGGAGAAAGAACTGTCAACAGAATATTCACGACCCAACAACTGCTGTAGCTTTGACCTAAGAATTGTCAAAAAAATGGTAATGTAATATTTCCACAAACTTGGCAATTTCAGACAAAAAATATTTGATTTATGTACAATTAACTTGAACGTGATTGACTTTCTTGGTGAATCGTGCTTAATTTCGGTGAGTCTGATGCTTGACGTCAGTTGAATACAGCTTAAGTGGAATAAGAGTCATGACATTTACTCACCAAGGTCAATTTGAAAGGATATCACATTTTTTTTGTAGTGTAAGCTTTTAAGAAGACGTTTCACTTAAACCCAACATTTATCTCTTCGGTGTCCGTCTCTGTCCTTCCGATTTGCCTCTGATTGCGACATAAGTCTCAAGACAACTAAATGCGGCAAACCTGTGCCTATCACCTCAACACACTTTTTCACTTTGTTTATTCTCCGAAATCGTCCCAAATGCATCGTGTTGTTTATAGAACCTTTTAATTGAAATGTCACCTTTTTATTGACTTTCAAAGACGGGAAAAGTGATCATACTCTGATCCATAACCGAGCAATAAAGAAGAATGGGTTCGATACCGGGTTGACGTCACAAATTAATTTGCATTAAGATAGTTCTTTGAAAACAACGATGCAAATTAATTTATGACGTCAACAAAAAAAAGGCGGATCATCGCGGGGTCACGACAACCCATGTTAATTTTTGGAACCACGCCCAGCGTTTGTCTTTTCATACTTTAAGATCACTAATGTTTATCTTCAATCATTTTCAATCAACACTTGCTGGTTTTCGACTGAGTCTTGTAATCCCTTCACAGTGATTTACTGTCTGACCAATCGTTTCCCGAAAAAATTCGTGCGTGCTTGCACAGTGTTCTTCAACTGACAAATTGTTTCCGAAATGAAATCGTCCGTTCGCGACCCTTAATCAAACCAAAGGATTTCCTTGTTGTGAGGAGATAATTTAGTCACTTTACAACCCCTTTGTGAGAAAACAAACTTGAGACAAAGGCGGACGAAAGCTTTCTCTACCAACGCTCGATTGCACGGCAGGTAACGTGTGACGCTTTAGATTGCAAGATATTTTCCACACAAATGTTGGACCCCCTAAATCTCCGAATTATCGATATCCCCTTGATTGGAACGTTTCCTGCTTAACTTTATCAGTACCCAAGACTTATGCTGGCATTTGGTGTATAAAGGTCATCATTATCCATTTATTCCGTGTGCGCCTAGTTATGGCAAATCGAGATCTTTTCTAGTGTACAAACTATATACGTGATACTACATCTTTTTATGCACAGACAGCAATGATGTCTCCCAAGGATTTTGCCTAGAGGCATAAACCCTGCAGGGGCAATATGATTACGCCCCTATCTTTTTGCTTTTTTGCACTCAGCATGTGTTTTATTTGAAGAGGAGGCCTACCCTTGTGCAAGCCTGGTATTTTTAAAAGGTATCCTCGCTACTATTGTTTAATATTTTTGCGTTTCGAAGAGAACGTATTCTAATCGTCTCAATTTCGCGGGATATCCCTCAGGTATCGATCGTGATGCCATTAGATTTTGTTCTAGGACAAAAAACCTCGAGTGGTAGTGTTATGGCTTTCCTAGTGAAGTCAAGACCTGTTGGATGGGATGGGTGACCGTCAATAAATACCAAATGCCTCGTCGATGACAAAATAGGAATTGAACGCAGCTCACTAATCCTTTAAGAAAATCTTACCCTATTTCATACCAAAATCCGCGATTTTCCTTACCCTATTTCAGACCTGACCAAAAATTTGATATCCTATTCCACACTTACTTCAGCTGTTACACGGTTGGCGTAATAACTTGAGAAGGGCTTACTGCTGATAATGAACATGTAGGTTCGTCTAAAAAACATATCCAATTCAAGACTTGAGTGCAAAGCATACCTTATTTCAGACCAAAATGGTTAAAATCGATACCTTATTCTCTCCCCTCCTCAGACTAAAACCATCCCTCAGTATCCTCTTTTCTTAACATTTCTATGTAATGTCCTTGAAAATGCCCTCCCTTCAACTTATGTGTGGCCGCGAATTAGTTAATAAATAAATAAAAACGTAAAAATGAGCAAGAAGCAGCTGGCTAACTCAAGGAACACACATGTAAAATGTACTTTGCTGGTCCAGAAATTTTGAAACTGACGTCTTACGAAAAAACCTTCTGGAATTCACATTTTTATCGAGCTGCATAAAGGGCTTATGTTTTTCAACACATGCTCGTGTTACCCTACACGCGTTGTCAGATAAAATTCAGGGTGCAACTTTTTTGCCAGTCTGTCCCTAAATCCGGGCGGAAGCAACTTATGCTGTAGACGATTGAAAAACCTTGATATAGTGTGTGAAGACAATGACCAAATTGAGTTTCAAGTTGCTGGCACCGTTTTTAATGATCTTACATATACGGTAAGTTTGAAACTTATATTAAATGCCATGACACTTCAATTCAAAGAAAAGAGCATGCGAAAATACACAAAAGATGTTCGGTCGGTCAATCAGACTTGTTGATTACGCGGTGGGAGCGAAATTGAAACACATGAAGTGGCGCTGGAATAATTCTTGGCTCTAAGAAAGGCGGGGCTTTTGAGATCTTTGCATGATCTGCCACATTGCAATATCGGTTAAGAACATGAAAAAACATTGTAGTCACCGACAATTGTTCAGAGTCGTTGCCAGCGAAATCTCATAAAGGAATTATTGTAGGAGTTCATCCTACATTCATCTTTGACATCTGTCTTACGGCATCACAGCCACTAAATCCCAGACTGAACTGAAAATACACACATTCCACGATCTCGAACAACGAGACCTTCCGCCTCCATTATAAGTTATGTCCCTTTAATCCTATGAAGCAAGTAACATTCCATTTTAGCCATCGACTAGCAATCTTCTCAGGGGCGAAGGTAGGATTTTTCAAAGAGGGGAGGGGGGGGGGGGGGGGGAGAGGTCACATTCTCCTACACCTCGGGTACTTACCGGTCATCCACGGTGTTTTTGGTGAACGTGACAATTTTTCGGATGAGCAGCGAGTGCGGGGGGACAAGCCTACAAAATAGCGGCATCCTATCGATCTTAGAGGTCCGTGGACAAGGGCTTTTTTTCAGTCCACTTCACGGACTGTTGATTTCAGTCTCACGGGCACCCCAGGACCACCACCACCGCATTTCCGTAATAATTGAAAGGTGGCCTTTATGAATTCATCATGTTTTATGATATGCGAGCTTAACTGGATAGTTTTTATGGCAATAGTAAAGCATTTTCTTGTTATTCAAGGAAAAGGTTCTTCAGGAAACCTGAAGTACATGGTAATTTGACACGATTGAGTTTCTTGTCTTCATGACGCACGCAATGAAATAGGAAGAGGTTTTCGCCTCTTAGAGCAAATATTGTGTTTGTTTCAATAATTTTTTCGCTGGAAAAGGATTCTGTGGTATTTTCTGCCTTTGTGAATTATAATATCATGTTCTGTATTGAATTTTCGAGCTTAAGGTTGAAATGTGATATGGGAGAATTTTTTTTGATTGCTCTGTAAGCGGGAAGGGTTCACAGCCCTGTTGGAAGCGTGCTTGAGTTTAAACAAAATCAGCCCCAAAATCAGTGAAAAATTGTGACGCCGATGAATAATAAAGTAGCTGCTATTTCCAAAATGATGGAATTACCAGGTGATAAATAACGTCGTACGCATCTTGGAGAGTAAATTTGCATAAACAATTGGTCATTACCTCAAAGTTGGGCGATTGTGATCTTTGTTTTGACTTCGCTTATTTTATTGTCAAACTTTATAACACTTGACAGAAAAACAAACTTACAAAAACCCGGTATCTTGCCATCAGTTGACACAGATGCTTCACTGTTTGGCAAGTAAACATGCCGTGGTAACTTAATCACGGCGCCCGCTGAATTCCGGCCATATCACTTTCGATTTTGCGATTAATTTGAACGTAGCAAAAATCTCCCAAAATGTTTGTCGCTGATCGTAACCTTTTATATTCTATATTCACTGTTCAAAATTAATGTTGTTTTCATGTCGTATATATTTTATTCTCGATCGACCGTCCCGGAAACTTCCTTCTGCTCTCTTTTAAATTTTATTCTTCAGAGAATGCTGGAATGCTGTAGTTCAATACCACACAATTCAGTGCCTTCTGATTTTCTGTAACACGTACCACAGGCAAGCCAGTGTATGCTTCACGGAAGCATCTCGTTTTAATACGACTCAATTTGTTTTCAATTGGAGAAAGTAAGACAGTTCTTTCGTCACTTTTATTTTAATTCTGCCGGCCTACATTTCAACAGCTCTTTGGTTTTGATTAACACTGAATTTCTTTCACTTTCTCACCGATTAAAACAATTACTTTGAAACGGAAAAGCTGCTATTACATGGGCCGAGAAGATAGGAATTTTATGTTCTCATGGCAAGGACAATATCTCACGAGTGAGCGCTAAATAGGTATATGATACGAAAAATAGTATTGCGTGACAAGCGTTACTTTCTAGACGCTTCGCGAGAGTTCGTAGTTTGTTTATATTTAGGTTTGTACGTAAGCGTTTCTAAATCGGCGTGTTTTGTAATCTTTCTATAATTAGATTGATTACTAATTTAGAAAGTTCTAGAAGTTTATTGTCAGAGTATATAAGTAGACGAGTCCAAGCGGAATGTTTTTCTAACTAGTTTTTCGCAAGCGAAGAGAGTAGGCGTTGGCCGTGTTTAGTCAAGTGTGACAGAAGCTGTGTTTATTCAAGTTGGCGGAGGCCGTGTAAGTTTGTCGAGTACGTGTTATTTAGAGTTTACTTCGTGGAAACTACGTTCATTTTGGAATAAATCTTTTTGTTGTTGTTCCGACAACCCTGAAGTTCAGTTTAGTTTGCAAGCTACCTTTCCTCAAAACATTCGAACTCGTAACATTGGGGGCCTGGTCCTGGAGAGGAATTCATTTGTTTGCTGACTACAGAAACCAGGAAAGGACAATTCAAGAAGGAGTTACAGAAAAAGTACGAAGAACTGTACTAGAGAGTATACTGTGTTTTTGCTGTGAAATACTGCTATGGAAATGGACAAGTTTATTCAGCTTGGCGAAAAGTTTGGTCTGGAAGGAGAAAAGCTGCTTGAATTCGTGCGTGAACAAGAAGAAAAAGAGGACAAACGCAGAGACGAAGAACGAGAAGAGAAACGTAGAGAGGAAGAAAAACAAGAAAAACGAAGACAATTGGAGGAAGAAAGAGAAGAAAAAAGGAGGCGGTTTGAAGAAGAAAAGGAAGAGAAACATCGATTACTTGAAGAAGATAGAAGAAGAGAAGACGAAGAGAGAGAAACTAGGCGACAAGAACGCGAACTAAGAAAATTGGAGATGGAAGCCGAGCTGTTGAAACAGAAAGAGGCTATTGAAGTGGCAAAAAGAGAACATGAGCTGGAAATTGCACGTTTGGCTGTGGAGAGTGCTGACGGGCGTCCTGAAGTGAGAGAGGATCGGGCTAAGGCACCTAAACTTGGACGCGTATTTGCAGAGGTTCGAGAGATTTGCCGAAACAGCTAAGTGGAAAAAAGATGGATGGGCATCGAAGCTCAGTGCTCTGT
>NC_090874.1:45494958-45502458 GCF_036669935.1 Montipora foliosa | reverse complement strand
TTATGGGCAACTCATTGCTTTTAAGGTGGCAATAGACTCAAATTCTTAAGTCAACAAAAGAGCATACGATCCTCACAATTTTGTGATCTCCTGCATGCACTTGGGCGAACTCGATCTGCTTTAAGCTGAAGTCCAGTTTGCGAGGATATTTGAACTGAGATGCTATAATGCTGGATCATGAGAATCATGTTAGTGAAATGTCGATCTCCCCTTCAGAAAACCACTGAGTTGTGGAATTATATAAATTCTACAAGGCAGTATGGTTACCATAGACGGCCAGGCTCAAACCCCTTGGTTTTAAAACAACTTATCCCGCGGCTTTCCCTACGGTATTAGGACTGGAGTTGTCATTGCTGTGCCACTCCTACTCTGGAGACCAACCGTAGATATTTTGGGGATGACCTAACAATAACAACAAAGTGCCCATTATTCAGACATTCCGTCACTGGTTCATATACCTAACTGTGTTAGACTGATTACAAATACGACCAAAATCAAACTCTTGTCAATAACTGGAAAGCGCTTTGGAAAGAAATTTCTTCAACATATACTGCGTAGCATGAAATTTTGCGGGTTCAATTTTTTTGCGGATTTTGCAAATTGACCCCGATCCGCAAAAATTGGTTCCCACAGAATTAAAAAAACCCGCAACACAAAGCGCTTTTAATTGACTTGTGCCACTTGGCGATATAGATGGTTTTCAATCTCGTGATGAGACGGTCATGTTGGTGCACAAAACAATATAAAATTATGGCTTATGTTTTGCATTATAATAGAGTCAAATTCCCAAGACTTTTTTC
Source organism: Montipora foliosa (assembly GCF_036669935.1). Classification (NCBI taxonomy): domain Eukaryota; kingdom Metazoa; phylum Cnidaria; class Anthozoa; order Scleractinia; family Acroporidae; genus Montipora; species Montipora foliosa. Next base: position 45,501,658 of record NC_090874.1, on the reverse strand, counting down.
TTTATTGATGGCTGCTGTGACCACAGGCAACCCAAGCTTGGTACACGATTTATAGAGTTTGTATGGGATAATATACTTTGAGCTTATAAATGCTAAAGTAAGCTGTAAATGTAGAAATAAACTTCACTTACCTCTTATGTACAGTTGTCCTCGTCTTTTCTGTGCAATCGGAGGGCAAACTGTGTCCGTTTTAGACTGGTTTGTGACTTACGAATTTTTACGATGTCGTTAGTTGTCATTTCCCTTCATAAAGAGAAGAAAGACTGGTGACTCGCGGCGACCTCGTCCCACAAATTGCTCTCTCACCACAAAGCAACGGTCCCAATCGCAATAAAAACACCACAGACTTAAGGCCATTAAACTTCCTATCACACAACTCCATTCCGGGACAACACAGCGATTTTTGGCGGATAAATTCTAAATAATGTTGCACTCTCATTGGCCGAGTGTTTGAAATTGTCCAATGAGAGTGCAGAATGTAATATGATCGCCATCAAGCTATAAGGGCCGTAGCCAGAAATCTAGCTGAGCGCATAGGAAGATTATAGAAAGCCGAACATTATTTGGAATTTATCCTCCAAAAATCGCTGCGTGGTCCCGGAATGGAGTTGATGTGATAGGACATTTATCTGGCCTTAAGGCTGTGGTGTTTTTATGGCGATTGTGACGGTTGCTTTGCAATGGGAGAGCAATTTTCGCGACGAAGTCGCCGTGAGTCACCAGCCTTTCTTCTCTTTATGAGGGGAAAACTAACGACATCGGAAAAATTCGCAAGCCACAAACCCGTCTAAAACGGACACAGTTTGCCCTCCGATTGCATAGAAAAGACGGGGACAAATGTACGTAAAGGTAACTGAACTTTATTTCTACATTTACAGCTTATTTTGGCATTTATAAGCTCACAGTATATTGTCCCTTACAAACTCTATAAACAGTGTACTAAGCTTGGGCTGTCTGTGCTGTGACGTCAAGTGACAATCATCTATTCACTGGACTTAAGGACGGTGGCTACTATTGTTATTGCGCATACGTTCTGCGCATCTCGAGATACTCGAATTTCCTATCGGTGATGCATACTAATACAGGGATATTTTTGCGCGGTTTAAAACTATCCGGAGAAAGTAGATCTTAGTAAGTACCCTTGGTATCCAAACAGAAAATTGGGGGTAACCATGCATTTTTAAGATATAATTAAGCTTCAATTTGAGAAAGAACGCCATACGTTGCTTTGTATTTTAAAGCTTTTTACAAATATTGTTCATGAATTATCTTTCAAAAATGCGTGGTTACCACCAATTTTCTTTTTGGATTTCAATAACACTTGTTAAGATCTACATTTCCTGCATAATCACACACGGGGGCAAAAATATCTTTAATTAGTAGGCACCGTCCTTAAACAAGAACATTTAAATAATTTTCCATTGCAAAAGCAACCAGAGCTTAGACACATGCAGCGGTTTGTATCGCAACCAAAACAATATGCAGAAGATTACATTAGAGTATAATAGATTGGCACGAAGGGGTCACATTTGCGAGGGCTTCTAGAAACAGGCAAATGGTATTAATGAAACGTTGTTTTGTTGAGTAGGCTTTTTGCTTTGATCGTTGTTGTCCAGTTCCTTTTGCGCTGTAATGTATTACAGATATCGCATGTCTCTAATACAGTATGTAAGTAGAGTGAGCTGTGACTGAAAATAAAATGAGTTGCTTCTCTGCTGTTTTAACAGAGAATCGCAAAAATAAGTTCCCAACAGAAATTTCAGTATTCTCGAACCGCAAAAATTTGTTCCTGCAAACTACAAAAAGCTGACCATCCAGAAAATAAAACTCGTGCTACAAGGTAAGCTCTATACACCTTATTCGTAAATGGCCGCTATTTTAGCATTATTTTGTTTCGTTGCAAATTGGCCCTTTTGGCCTCGCTTTCAAACGTAGAATTCAGAAGAGTTTTAACCTTGAACGAGGCCAAAAGGGCCAATTTGCAATCAAACAAAAGAAGAGTAAAACCTGCTAGCCTAATTCCGCCCGAGAAATATGCCTTTTTTCATATATTTATTAGTTTGTTGGCGTAATATTCTCTATTATCGGAATGACGGGGTGACGGAATGACGGAGTGACACAATGATGTTTGTCATTTGCGATTTTCCGCCATTCCACGTTTTTGGATTTTCAGTCATTCCGCCATTCCACCGATCCGTCATTCCATGTTTTATGGTGCCCTACGTGAATAGCCTTTTTGCAACAAACTGGTCACATGACTGACTCTTGATGAACTTAAAACTCGGACTTTATATATTCCAGAAATGAAAAGATCGTGTTTGTCTTAGCCAGAATACAAATTTTCAGAGAAATACCACTTAAGGTAAAGATTGTAGTAGTATGTCAAAAAGGAGTGCAAGTGTTTCATCATGGGTTCCAAACACCGAGAAACAGATCAAAGGACGACGCCGTAGGTGGAGTGCTTTTATTGTTTCGAGGTGTTTCGAACCCCTGATGAAACACGAAGCACGAGTCTTTGACATGACTTCTCCAATAATCTTTTTTTGCTAAGTGTGAGTGTGATGTGAGGATCTTTTGTTTTATCAGGCAAGTGATAGTATTAAAGAAAGGAATATTCAATATTTGGGTGAGTTTAAAAGGTAGAACTGGGCAAGTCAGAATGACGTCGTTTTCGCCTTCCAAAATCGTCTTCCCAAGAAAGTGATTCGGTAAACGAGGCCGTTCCAGTATCAACTAAATATATAATAACAATTGGACTGTGAACATTTTCGCCGAATGGCTGAGGTTAACAGGTGTACAACTGCCGGTTTTAGATTGTGGTGGACTTTTCAAAAGACTACGACGTACACAAGGTTCAAGCCTTGAGTGCAGACATGGATGCTCTTAAGCTGAACTATTCATCTTTGTCACGCGGAGGATATTTTGGAGTCCGTGGGGAATAAAGGCTTTGTCTTTGCATCGTCTTTGCCCGTCCAGCCTCACTCTGAATGAGAGGTTAGACGGGCAAAATCTTTTGTTTCGACATTGAGTGATATGGGACTATTGGGTGTCCAAATTCGTTTTATCCGCTGGACGCTAATGATAAGGGGTACCACGAAAATTTTATGTCTAATGATCGGAAAATTTAAAATGCATTGTGTGCGAGTAGTTTATTCATATCAGGTTTTTTCTTGAAGGTTTATTAGCATAATTTAAGTGTCTTGATCAGTTTTACGAACTAACTCGAGTGTTTCTTGATCTGTAGTTTCATTGGGTATCAAGATACATGCACCTGACCAAAATAAGGCACTCCGATTGTCTAATAGCCTTATGAATTATTAATGAGTTTGAGAATGACCATTTTAACACTCGGAAGTCTCTACTTTTAATTACGAACGAAAAGCTTTTGCACTGTTGTGTAATTTTTTATAATTACGCTCCACAAACAGAGCTCAGATTCCAATTTTTACCATGGGTCAAATAAGCGAGAAAAAATGTGCAAGGGTGGAAATTTTCAGACTTTCATATTTCCAAAGGGAAAATTTTAAAGCGGTACCGGTTTGAAAACTTAGAAAAATAAAGGGAAAATCATTGAAGCGTGACTGGGTGGCAAAGCGATCTTTTCCCATACAAATCCTTTTAGATTCTTTCAACTGTAACAACACCTGTTTAAACGACATACTTACGAAAATCGGCGTGGTAGCATATTTTGAGCTTCCCTTTTTATTTCTGGAAAAAATAAATGAAACCAGTAGAATCATCGTGTTTATGAAAAAAGGTTTACTTGGCGAATTTTTGTAAAAGGCCTATTGGTCTTAAATTATGGTAGTTATGTCGGCAGTTGTATTCTTAGCATGTGTGTAGCCCAAGAGATTATGAGGTAAGATTACCTCAGAATCTCTAATACCCTTAGCGCATTTTACTGAGGGCCACAGAGCATGTCCAGCTGTCAAGAGTGGCCCTCTCAACTAAAGCCTTTACTTCGTTGCTGACTTTCCCATTTACGATACATTTACGATGACCTTTTATATGCTTCAATTCATGGCAAAGCGTAAGTTAATGAAATACAAGGGACACAAATTAAAGAGGTAAAAAAAATGGCGTCTGTTAAGGCTAACCTAAAAAAGTAGGCAGCTTCTCGTCTTGTCTTGAAGACCGTTTTTTAGTGTAAGGACGCAGTGTCTAAATGGACCAGGTATGATAACTATATCTTTTAGGATAATAGTGCATCAAGTTATGAAGCAGAATGGAATGTAAATAATTTTTCTCAGAGGCATTAATAATTCATAAGGTGATCATCCAACCAAGATACGCCAATTTCGTCACGTGATGTGGTTTGAAACCCCGGTGGAGCACTGGAATGAAGCACTGTCGATGAGTTTCATATAATATCAAACCCTAGAGTTTGATAAAGCATCAGACTTAAGTGAACTCATTCCTTAATTTGAATATTTATTCAATAACACGTATTTGAATAGTTAAAACAAAGACACCAAAATGAACAAACAAAGACGTATCAAGCGACTGAAACAAATGGAAATCGTAATCTTTGAATAGACCACTGACTTCAACAATGGGTATTTTTATCAATCTCTGTTTTCCAATTCTCAGCAAGATTTATTAAGATTCAAGATTTATTATTATATATTATGCATTATTTAAGAAAATACATAATGGCCATAACAATTAAAAGAATGAAGGAAATAGACTAATTATACATGAGTGAGAAAAAGTGGAAAGGTGCGTAGTGGCCATAGTAGGAAATGCTTTCGAGATGGCCACTACCACAGGGTTAGGGTTCTCCCATTTTATATACATGGATTCCTTAAGCTTCACTTGGTACTTAGTGGCTGCAGAGTCCAGGATCTCGAAGCAATCCTGTGTGCAGGATGCCTTACAAGACTCTGAACTCTGCAGATGTTTAAAAACGTTCGAAGATCTGTCTGAAAGTAAGTGCTCGCGCACTCGTGTGGAGAAGTGTCGGCTGGTTTCACCAACATAACAAGCATTACAACTTGCACACGAAAATTTATAGACCACACGCGTGCGAAGCCCTACAGGGACAGCATCTTTCACATTAAAAAGACTCCTGATTTTGAAAGTAGTGAAGACTAACCTTATATCAATAGGTTTACATAGCCGATTAGCAAGTTTGCGTATACACCTCTGTGCCGTGACTGAGAAGTGCCCAACGTAAGGGATTTTAAAGAAAAACTTAGGTGTTTCCCTGGCTCGATTCCTGAATGAGACTGTGTTTTCCCTCCCTTGACTGCTGTCTGAATATATTTAGAAATATATTTGTTGATAAGGTTTTCAGGGAAGAGATTCCTCCGCAGAATGACAGACAATTTTTGAAGATCAGTATGGAACCCCATCCAAGTGTTGTTTATCTTAAAAGTTCTATCAATCAAGGTTTTGATTAACCCCAGTTTGTAGGTAAAGGGGCAAAAACTCAGATAACTGGTGAGCAAACCTGTGAAAGTTTTTTTCCGGTAAACGGTGGTTATACTTTGGTGCGGGTCAGTGTTATTGATTAGAACATCTAGGAAAGGTAGAACATGGTCAGCCTCCCGTTCCATTGTAAAGCGTATATTGGGGTGTTGATTGTTGATGTAATTGAAGAAAAGGGTTGCATCCCGTTCAGAGCGGAAAAGGCAAAATGTATCGTCTACGTAGCGACGATAGAATAAGACCTCTGAATCCCCGTATTGATCCAACCATATATTCTCATGGTGACCCATAAAGAGATTGACTCTCTCCCTGTAAGGAACTAAGCGTCACTCATTTAAATTTTTGTTTTGTTCTGTTTTGATTTAATACGCAATATTGACAACGCAATGTAACGAAGTTTGTAAGATCGCGCGCGCTTTAAATTCAACGGCGATTTCAAAATATGTAACACTGAAGATGACGGATGTACCGTCGAAACATGTCTGGAAAATTAAAGAAAGTTGTTATGTTTATACGAATATCTATATTGTTGTTGCTATCTAGACCTTTTGAAAAAAAAATATGTATTGAAGTGAACTAGTAAAATAGATGGTACAGATAAAAATAAAATTAATGGTAATAAGTGAACAAATTGACAAATTCACTTAAATATACAATATTATTTACATCAATGAGTTGCATCTAAGGAGTGTTACATTAAGTTCACACACACACACAAACAAAATGTTTGGCTGTTAAGGAGGTAGCGCTTATGCTGTTTAATAAATGAAGAAAAAGGTAAAGTTTGATAAGGTATATTTTCCCAAATTTTAGAAGCTGTTGGTGTAAATCTTGAAAGCCCATAATTGGTTCTGGATGATGGTCTGCATAAGTTCTCTCTTGAGGCATATCTAGTATTATAGCGATGAATTCTGGATGCAGATATTATTAAATTACGAAGAACTTCTGGGGTGTTAAGTTTATGGATAAAGCATGCTATCCTAATATTGAATACATTGTCAAGAGTGCAAATTTCGAGCAGTTTATAGTAAATAGAAGCCGTTTCTCTTTGGGAAGCAAAAAATATGGACCAAATACATTTGTTTTGTCTTATTTTAACAGTTTGGAGTCGAGTTTGGCTTGCTTATTAAGTATGCCCAGATCCTTTGCTAATCGATAATTAACATGCTGTATTTGGGTATCCCATTTTAAAGTATCATCGATAAAAATTCCTAAATACTTAGTATCACTTCTCGGTTGAATATCGGAAGCTGTTATGGTAATACATACC
>NC_090874.1:45489958-45492458 GCF_036669935.1 Montipora foliosa | reverse complement strand
AAAGAGCCCTTGTACAGCAGAGGACTCACATAACTTAAGGTCTCTTGGAGAAATGTTATCGAGACCCATTGCCCTTTATTTGGGTTAAGGAATTTCTGTACAATCTCCTGAACTATGTTCCCCTCCACTGAAAAACTAGACATAGTAGGGCAGACTTTATAAATAAAGTTGGTAGTGCCAGGGGAGAGTGGGCTTAAATCCCTGGTTAGATCTAAGGCAATATTTAAAAAGAAATAATTAAAATAATCAGCCTGAATATGGTTGATGTAAGAAAGAAATATGGTTGGTGTAAGAAAGAAAACTCTTACGAGAGATCTACGCTCCGGGTCATGGGCTCCTGTTAATGAATAATAAGGACTACGTCTGAGGACGAAGGCGACAGAGTAATAAAGCTGCATGCGTGCGAGATAGGACACGAAACAAGGATATAGTAAAAGGTGGCTTTGCACCAGTTTGACCCACCACCGCCTAACCCGGCCTCGCATGCGCTAAACAAGTTGAGACACATCTGATGATATGCAGAAAAGGTCTAAACATAGGACAAATATGGACGTGTTCAAGTAAAATATGCTCCCCCCCTCTCTCTTCCTCTCCCGGCCTCGCATGCACTAGACATGTTGAGGCATATCTGATGATAAGAAAAAAGGGGCTAAACATAGAACACTGTGAACATGTTCAGATAAATGTGAAACTTTCATTGCAAGCGATAAGCACAGATGGTGGAAATCCATGTGCAACACTTGGCAGTTACATCCTAATGAAGCAATGAAGCCGTTGATAGGGGGTGATAGGGGGGGGGGGAGAAGGGGTTCAAATGGTATATCAGACAGTTTTAATCAACTTTTTTCAGGTACTAAAAGAAAACAGAGTCGTCAAGTGCAAAGTCGGGAAAAGAGGAAATGCCAAGGCGTGTCTTATGACCTTCCCACCTCTCTTCAAAATCAGTAGAATGATCAAATCAAAATACAACAACGCTAGAAATGTCATTGCCATTCAGCGGAAAAATAAACAAGCATTCTATCTGAAAGCCAGCGGTCCAAACAGACCGAATCTCAAGCGACCCAGTAAGTCGGAATTGGTATTCATCTCCCAGTCACCAACGTATTGCTATCGTCAAGACAAATATCGCATTCCTGGGACGCGCGGGCGCAAGTGCCATAGAAACACTCACAGAGGGGATGATTGTGTGTTGATGTGCTGTGGTCGAGGATACAAGAGAAGCGTACAACATAAGGAAAGATTATGCCACTGCAGCAGAGCCGAAAATGAGCAGTGCCGCTGCAAAGTTCGCACTGATGTAGTTATTGAGAACAATTGTCTCTGAATGAAAAACGGGGGTCTTTCCTGGTATACTTTTAAGAATTATTTCATTGATGAAGCAAAGTATCATGTAGAGAATTTGCCATATGGAAGATTTCATTATTTTTTAAGACAGATAACACTCTGAGAAAATCCTAATTCAGGCATTGTTTTATAATGAATCTAAAACTCTTGAGAGTCGTAATGTCAGTGTGCTTTATTTCGCTTTGAACCGAATCAAAACTTCGCAGCAAGGAAATATCCTGGATTGGCGTGACGTTGTTTGCTTAATATTTTTGCAACAATAATAATAATAATAATAATAATGATAATAATAATAATAATAATAATAATAATAATAATAATAATAATAATGATAATAATTGTCACAGCTAATCGTCGTCCCAAATACAGCAATGACGCAGCTCAGCAAGGTCGAACCGAAAGCAACCTATGGCGCCCGTGGCTGCCGCTATAGACCGAAAGCATAAGGGACTGTGCAATAATTATCAGGAAGGGGGGGTCCTAAAATGAGTTTCACCAAAGGAAAAATTAGATAGGTCCCCCCCTCCAGCAGCGTCAAGATTAGCTGTGACCCCCCCCCCCCCCTCACGTTCTCTCAAAATTATGATGTGCCCCCCCCCCCCTCTCTAACCCGTACCTTACGATATTGAAAAACTTGAGAACAGATACCAATATCTTTTATCCGACAACCCTGCTTGTGCAGGAAGGTTTCTCCGAGAGGATTACAAGCCAGCTCCCCATGATGACAGCAACATCAGACGTTGCAAACAAGAGGCAAATGATATCCAGGACAAGCTTAATGCTGTCGTAACCACGTTAGAAAAACACTGAAGACTGGCCTCAGCTGTTTACACAATTTTAATGCTGAACAACGTCATTCAATAAAGTCTCAGGTCGGTTTAAACGTTCTGCATCTTGTAGAAGACCTGGGTAGGGTGATGGCTAAATATAAAGCGACATTTCCTATTGGTGCCAAATCTAAAGCATCCAAATCAAGAAAAAAGAAGGAACAGAAGAAAAAAAGGGAGAAGAAGAGGATTGCTGCCTCAGAAAGCCGTAGAACCCGAACCTGTATAATTTTTCGGTCTTTGGGAGGTGAACCCATTGATGACAACTATGAAACAGAAGTATGTGGCATTCCTCAGCTAGAAACTGTAGACCTAGAAACCCTCTCGCT
>NC_090874.1:45484958-45487458 GCF_036669935.1 Montipora foliosa | reverse complement strand
TCGCCGGAATGCGAAATTACTCTTTGAATAAAGCCAAAAGGGAGAAAAAACCTTTTTTTGTGGAAAGTTTGGATCAATTCCGACGTTTAGAAGTACGCGAAAAGGCAAGAAATGTTTTTGTGATGAGCCTGCGTCTGTCTGACAACAAGGTATTACACAACATCGCATTAGTTTTCATCAAGTTTTTTTCGATTTCGCTCGGATTTGATCGCTTTTTCCGCTCGTATTTCGTACTGCCAAATTTTTGGAGTTGAAGGAATTTAATAAAACAATTATTCCATTCGCGCTTGTTGGATATGAGACTGGTTATATCCAACTCGGCGCTACGCGCCTCGTTGGCTATTTACCATCTCATATCCAACGCGCGCTTATGGAATAATTGTTAAGTATTACGTTCAATATTCCGACCTTGGAAAGGAGTTTGTCACGATCCGAGCGAGTGTTAAAAAGACTGTTCATGAGAAAAGTAGGTCGATCTAATTACCGGTTTAGCCTGACTGGCAGTACTCAGTAATCGAAAAAATGGTTTCTTATATTCACTCGGCATAAACGAACCCGGGTTCAAGTTTAACCCAGGTTAGTTATCGTCGTGTGAACGCTGCTAACCCGGGTTCGACCTGGGTTAAATCCAACCCATCTCCAGAGGTAGCTTCGATCGAGGTCGAACCTGGGTTACTTTTGAAGAAGTGTCGTGTGAAAGCAAACCTGGGTCGAATGCACTTGCCCTGGCGCAGAATGACTGGACATTATTAATATTGGTATGATTGTACATTGCATTAGCATAACCAATGACGCGCTGGAGGAAAAAATTTGAAAGCTGACTAACTGCCTTTTAAAGGAAATGTTGTCAAAAATGGGTGAACACTCAAGTTGATGCCATGTCATTTGAAAATGTGCAAAATTGTCGCCTGCAAAATGAAGATGAAATGACATTTATCTAATCGAGACACTGAGAGGGTTGGCACAACTTCTAAAAGCTATTTGAAATTTAAGTTAAAATTCGACTGGTTTTTATACTGATTTCTATGTTAAAATTCCAGTCTGTAGTTCAGCTTTTTATGAAATTGTAACCTGCAAAAGTTTCTCTTTAACCTTTTATTCAGTGATTCAGCTTAAACGTCAAGAAAGCGGCATAGGGAAGAGTGGGAAATTGGTGTTCTTGTATTTCGTATCACATAGTAAAGTCTGTTTACGAGCAAAGTGGCCCATCAGAGCCGGAGCTTATCCCGGTTAGTGTAGCACGAAGCGACTAGGAGTACTTCTACTCCCTCTGTATGGGATGCATTGTAGTCCAATGCAGGGCTACCCCCAGTAATAAATTCGCCGGTAGCCATTTATGCACCTGGGTAGAGAGAAGTACCGTGAGAGTAAAGTGTCTTGCCCAAGAACACAGCACAATGTACCCGGCCAGGGCCCGAAGCTGGACCGCTCGATTCGGAGTCGCGCTCTAACTATGAGACCACCGCGCCTCCCCATTTTGTATCACATAATGAGCAGATAATGAGCTATTTTGCTCATAAATATGTATGTTTCTAACTTCTCTGGGTTCACAAGTCTTTGTCTCCACCCACTATCCCCTTGGGATAAAAGAGTACTCTTTTTAATCTATCGGATTTTGTTGCGTTCTCTGAAGAACATCTACGATTGTGCCTGACTTACGAAGCCGTGAGCTATTACCAGATTGAGGACTGAAGATTGAATTTGGCTGGCAATTGTTCTCACTTGTTTTCTTACTTGTTGATCTTCATCATGTTGTTTTCCATACCTTCAGCTTAACTCATCAGAAGCGCGTCAGAAACTCGTTCTTCATGTTGATTCCATGCCGCCAGATTAAGGCTTGTTTTCACTCCCCGACAGAGTCTAGTGAAAATCAAACTGTCGGAGTCGGAAGCAGAATACCGATTCCACTTATGACTCCGATTACGATCCAGTCGAAAGCAAAAAGGAAGAATAAACCAATCAAAATTGTGAATGGTTGGTTCTTCCGCTTCTGCTCCGACTCCTACAATCTGGTTTTCATTGTATCGTAAGGGACAGAGTCATAAGCGAAGTAGAAAAAAATGGGAACATCTGATTCTTTCGACGCCGATTCCGTCGAGCTTATGACTCTGCTTACGACTCTGATCGAACAGCGAATTCGCAGAAATTCTTCTTCACGGAATGTTTCAGAAGCAAACCGGCCGATTCGATTGCCCGGATAATAACAACAACAAAGGCGCGCAAAGGACACTGGTTGTCAGTGGCCCTTTAAAACATTCGTTGCAACCGTTGCGGAAAGTAGAAATCAATTCTAATTTCCGAAACGGTTTCTGCAACTGGTCTCGCAACGTTTTTGGCTATTGCAAGGTATGTTACATTGAGCAATGATTCGTGCAACTTGTCTAGCAATGGCGTGGTGAGACAAGTTAAAAGAAAAATTGCACTGCGTAACAGCGCCTTTAAGTTTTATGCTTATCGCACGAGTGGGAACCGAGCTTAATTTAAGCTGTCGCAAAGCATG
>NC_090874.1:45462458-45474958 GCF_036669935.1 Montipora foliosa | reverse complement strand
ACTAAAATGTACAAACAAATAATCAATCTTGTGACGCAAATTACAAGTTCACACATTATGCAATTACACACCTATAAATATAAGAAATAAATAGACTATAAAATAATCAATTACTTGTACAATAAAGTTATTGTCTAGTACACTGTAGCTGCAAAGAGCCAATTGAGGTCAGGTCACAGAGCAACTTCGTCGTCTTTTGGTTTTTTTTGGGAGAATTTTCATATTTCGGTTTTCCTGATCTTGTTAAAATAAATAACACGGTTTTGTCTTCATTTTAGAGTACTTTGCCGTGCCGTTAATTTAAGCGAGGACACCAAATGCTATCGGAGACCAGAGTATTCAGCAGCAACTCCTTTTCACACCTTCGAAAGCCTGGATAAACTGTAGTAAAGGCAACGGATAACAAATCGTTTACCTACCACTTTAAGTTGACAACACCGGCATGACCTTTAATCTCGTCTTTGCTGATCGATCAATCACCGGACTGAAAGTTTAAAAATAACGGATATTTTTCCTTCAGATACCTCTGTTAAGCGACATATTCTGGTCCCATCCAGCTATGATTGCTCCCACGCTATAAACATGGTTAAAAAGTAAATTGACAAAAAATGAACTTTTTCAAATGAGAGTAAACGAGGTGGCAATGCCTGGAATTACGAGCATTGAATAGCTACACAGAAAGGAGAACTAAAAATTTGAAGTCAAATTACTAAACAGATGACCATTGCGTGAAGGCCAAATTTTGGTCATATATTTCAAATAAGATTGTATTTAGCTTCTTTTGAGCCAACGGCTATTTATTCATTGCAGACATGGTAATTTTGACGTGAAATATCGTATGTTGTAACAATGAGTTTCTTGGCAAAACCCGACCCAATCATGGCAGACTGAAATACAGATTTGTTTCCTCTCTTTTCTTAGAAGAACTATGCATTAATATCTGAAAACGAAGATGTCTTGATTAAATTTGTGTTGTGGCAATAGGGCCGTTTATACGAGAGAAAATAAGACGCGGCTTATTCTGGCCGCGGCGTACATAATACGCGAAAGGAAATATTTATAAGAGCATAAACTCCCAGGCCAGGATAAGCCGCGGCTTGAGAAAGCCGTGAAGGTAGATTTTGTACCATTTATACGGGGTGCTCACGTCTTATGTAAGCCGCGGCCAGAGTAAGCCGCGGCTTACTTTCTCTCGTATAAACGGCCCTAATGTCTCGCACGATTTCGTATCCAGTGCAACGTTTTAGTTTCCACCCAGCAAACAAAAATAAATTGATCAGAAAGTGCACTGAGAAAGCCAAGAAGAGAAAATTACATTGCAACAGTCTTTTATGTTATTTTTCCTAGTTTTCGTCCCCTTTTAAATAATTCAAAGTCACCTTTTTTTTCTCTCAATGGCCTTCGAGGTTTAATTAATTTGGTCTCGGGATATTAAACTGAATTACAATAAGTACATTGCGTTTTCCACTTTCGTGATTTGTAGAAATTGTCATTGTCGCCTCAAGGGTATATTAGAGAGGCAGTCCGAGTGTTGTGTACATTGCCTCATTTCCTGTGACGTTTTGTCTTATTGGTAAATATTGTGAGGAAATGAGATATTTCAGTTGACAAGGGACCCAGAGGGGAAATATCGGCGATGGTCTCAATTGCATTAGTCCACGAAAAAACCTCAGTCTTTGTTTTTGCGTGTAATTCAGTACCAAAAGCAACGGATTATCAATGGAATATTCGAAGCGGCTTGGAAATAATAACTGAAAGTGCCATTGATATGGATTTCTGCAAGGACAATTGCCTTGAGAAGGCAGCTGTATTTGTTGATTTGTTGGTAATACAATATAAAGTTGACATAAAAGTTACACCATTCAAAAACTATTCTTAATTGAAAAGGCCAATGCTAAGAAAACGGAATATAATTACGGGAAAATTCCCTTGATTTCCTAATGCATATGATGTACTCTAGTTTATAATAAGCGATATAGGGTGGCGCGTAACGGCATATCTTCAATATTCTCGAACAAGTGGATTTGCAAGATTGACCTTTGCTGGCTGCGGCAACAGATCTGTATGCATGGAAATTAACGACAACAGCACTCGTACACTTTTAAATGGAACTATCTTATTTGATAACAAAAATTCACCAAAGCAAGTCTCCGAAGACGGATGGTTTTGGATCTTATTGGGCGTAATTGGTGTAGTCGCTTTAGTAGCCAACTCCGGTGTTATTTTTCTGATTGCAACTCGTCGACGCCTTCGTACAGCTTGCAACAGCTTCATCTTGTCGTTGACATTGTCTGACTTACTGGCAGGCGCTGTAGCCATTCCAGGTTCTTTCATATGCCAATTTAGTTTAGGTTGCAACGTAGGAGTTTGGTTTATTTTGTGTAATTTCTTTATCTGTGCTTCAGTTGGCAATGTTTGTACCTTGGTTGCCGATCGATTTTTCCGAGTGTTGTATCCTCTGAGATACCCTGTGTTGATGTCTTCCAGAAGAGTTGCAAATCTCATTTTGCTTGGATGGACGGTGCCCATTTTTCTTCAACTTATTCCATCACTTGTCATTCGGCTGAATCCAGCCTTGAACCAACGGGTTTTTAGTGTAGTCCAAATGTTTACGTTTGCCATTTTACCTTGCATGGGTCTGTTACTTGCCTTCGCGAAGATCTGTGCCATTACCATTAAACACTCGCGCCATCACCGTGTTCAGGTAGAGCAAGTTTACAGAACCTCTGCATCATCCGTTCAACTCAACGTAAACCTAAAACTCAAGACCCGGAAGTCATTCTCGGTCATTGTCCTCGGAGTGGTCATTTTCTTCTTTGTTTTCTGTTGGTCTTTTACGATCTACAGAGGAATCTGTGATAGCTTCGCCTTGTGCAAAGTTCACCCACCAGTCATTTTGGCCTCGAGAATTTTCTTGGCAAGCAATATGGCGGTCGATCCTGTTGTATACGCCATATTAAAGCAAGACGTTAGACAAGAACTTGTAAGCACGATACTTGCAATAGCAGGACACAAAACTCGCATACGGGATATCCGTATGAGTCAAACGCGAACATGGTTGGGGCAGTCAAGAAAATAACTTCGAACAGGAAACGCCATCATAACAGTGCTTTTTGCTTACCGTATGCTGTGTGAAATGAAATGATTTCAGGAGCAAAATTTTAATTTTTCCACTCGTTCACGAAATGGAGTAAATATATGTATAACATACACATACTTCTTAAAATTTCAACCTCGCTTCATGCATTTCTCGTGCTAAGATTGGTTACTCAATCTCGGTTATCAGCTAATACACCTTAGTTTGACCATATATGGTAAATGATAGCGCTGAGCGTTTCTAAAGTAGAATTTTTTTTGCCGGAAAGCGAAATTTTTCTCTGAATAAAGCAAAAAAAACGTTTTTGTGGAAAGTTTGGATCAATTCTGACGCTTAGAAGCGAGCGAAAAGGTAAGAAATGTTTTTGTGATGAGCCTTCGTATGTCTGACCACCAAGTATTACAGAACAACGCATCTTCATCAAGTTTTTTCCATTTCGCTGGGATTTTCTCCCTTTTTTCGCTCGTATTTCGTACTTCCAAACTTTTGGAGTCTAAGAATGTAATAAAACAAATTATCAGGGCCGTAGCCAGAAAAAAATATGACTGAGGCAATGACAGTGGTTAAATTATCTTCGGAAGTATTTTAAGTGTTTACGATGCATATTACATATTAAAGACAACACTGGAATCACGCTTTATTTTAAAATTTCACGAAACAATGACCGAGGCAAGTGCCTCGGTTTGCCTCATACTGGCTACGGCCCAGATTGTCCATTCGCGCTTGTTCGATATGAGACTGGTTATAGCCTATATATATATTCCTTTTGTGAGGCAAAAGAAGACAAAATAAACAGGAGTAAGTAAACGGGCTATTTTTATTACGCGATAAACATACCTGAGGCCGCCCGTTTCACGAAAGTCCCAAAAACCTTTCGGGCCCGAAAAGCCATACACAGGATTGCTTGGAGAAACTGGTCTTTTGATATGTTTTACAAAATGAAAGAGAAAAGAAAATAATTGCGGACTCTGATGACTGAAACCCCTCCGTACCCAAGATACAGAGGGCATTGAGATACCCGAAAAAGGCCAGGAAAGTTGCGAGACTTTCGAGAAACGGGTCCCCCTCAGACATAGGGTGCTCAAAATAAAACACATTTAAAAAAAGGTCATTTGCCATTTCTTGTCGTTTGTCGAAACTAATTCAATATAAATGATTGAGTGTCTTCCCACATGAGGCAATTAGTTTTCAAAGCATAGGATCGCTTACCGATACTCCCCCATTGAAAATTTCACGGCTGTCTTGGTCATATTCTTTAATTTTCAAGTCACGTTCTCAAAAAAAATTGCTGACGGTACAGCCAATGGATATCAAAGGAATCTAGCAAGAAGATCTAATGATAATAATGATAATGAAGACGTGTATAAGTTAGGAAAAACAGAATTTTCGGTCAAGGCGCTTTTTCCAATTTTCGTCCTCTTCATAATTAAGTATACAACCTCAGTGCATTAATATTCTTCATTATTTTTTGGTGCTTATTGCTACAGACGTTTTTTAGTCTTTTCCACGCAAAACTGCCTAACGACTCTTTCTACAGTCAACCCTTCGATATTCTCTCCATCTCTCATCTCTCTATTTTGCTCTCCGTTTTTTTTTTTTTTTTTTTTTTTGTTTCGTTGACTTTAAATGTGTGAGTTTTTACTTTTTTATTCAGTTTATATAGAGCATCCTAACGTGTAGTTTTCCATCATTTGAATCATCAGCAGTGATGCAATTAAAGCCGACGTCACAGTCAAACTGAGTAGATATGTTGTAGACAACATTGCCAAGACTCTTGAAATTACAAAATACCAGCAAATGAATATAAAACGCTTTTATTATAACATTGTATTAACCTTCCGCTTAAAAACCTAATATCTTGGTGCGCATTTAACATCGGTATTTTGTGAAAGAGTACTTCCTCCTTAATTTTCCGAATGTTGACGGGCTAAAATTCTCTTGCAATTAGATTCTGTCAATAACGCTATCCTTATGTGATTAAATTTGCACAATTAAGGAAGACAGAGTAAATATTACCACGTTATAAATGTGTTTTACGGATGCAATGTTTGTTTCTTTTTTTAATAGTATTAGCGTATGCCGAATTTTAACACGTTCCTACGATTGTATTTACTTGCAAGAGCTAATAGGTCAGAAGCATTAATTTGATTACGACCACTCATGTCCGTTGTGTAATAGTTGGAATGAAACAGTAAATAATCAAAACGGTAGAAAAGGTCAAGTTTCGAGTTACGCACGTAGGCTCGGCTTTTCTTCAAACCTAACCATGGTGGGCCGGGCTCTCAGTTGGTGAGTTAGAACGAAAAAATGATCCGGATCGATGGTGAAAAAGCGATCGCCAGATTTATCGGTCTTTTTCTTCGAGCTCGCTTTTTCCTCGATACCGATTATTTTTCGCTAGTTCCTATAATATAAGAGCCTGGAACAGGCTATGGGCAGGTGAAACACGCGGTCATGCCATTAACGAATTCTATATCGATAGAGGAACTGGCAAAACGATACGTAATGCTATAGGTATGGCAAGTCAGGCCGAGTTATTGACGAAGAGAGAACGACCAGTACCTTTACCTTGAGCATTGAGTAGAACATTAGTAGGGGCTTGCCTCTCCAATACAAGCCCTATGAATCCAACCTTTAAGCGTATCTTTCTATACGAGTTCTCCGACTCTGCACGCGCTCTTTAGAATGGCCAATCAGAATAAAGTTACTGTCAAACGAAGACAAAAATAGCTAAAACAATGTATGCAAATTTTGAAAGTTGATGTAAATGTGAGTTTCCTGCTGAAGGGTTAGTTCTAAAGATAGAAAGATGCACACAAAGGTAAACTCAAGGATATAGTGCATCGGGAGGCTCTTACTCAAAGGCTCACGGTCTTCTCTAGTCTCTCACACAGCCGTTATTTGCTGCGTGGGAGACTAGATCTTTTCTGACCTAGTTTTTAGAGAGCTTTAGATTTTAGGACAAGAACGACTACGAGTACAAGATTTTCTCATAGAACAACAGTGAGCGCGCGCAAACCAGCGTCATTTTGGTGGGAAAAAACGTGATACCGTCGAAATTTTAGTACGAGGGTTTGCAAAAATGTTGTCGTGTCAAAACAATTCAACAACACGGTAGAAGTTTTATCATTTTTCGATCAGCAAAAAGGCTCAGCTACCAGTAATAAGAATAACTGAGCAACCTACACTGCTTAAAACGAGTAAGATGAATCGTCCGGGTTATAAATTTTCTAAGTATTTTGGCTAAAAACGGGCAGTCAAATCTCGTACTCGTTCTCGTCCTCGTCCTAGAATCTAAAGTTCTCTATTCTTAGATTGCTACTTCCGGCGCAAATTTAGAAGTTATGGAATGGGTTTTTTCAGGGTTCTTTCTCAAGTACTCAAACTCCGATGATCACTTCCAGCTCCTGGGGCCCGTTTCTCGAAAGTCCAGAAAAATTTTCGGGCCCGAAAAGCCATTTGTGAAACTGCCAACCGCTTGTTTTGGAGAGCCGATAATTTAACGCGTTTTCAAGGTAACAAAAAGAAAAATAACTGTGAAGTTTAACGACTTATATCGTCTCCGTTCTTGAGATACAAAGGGAATTGTGACACCCGAAAATGGCCCGTAAAGTTTGGAGAATTTCGAGAAACGGGCCCCTAGACCTACATACTCAATTGAAATATAGGCGAAAATTTCATATATGCTTTCTATCGTATAGAAAAGAAAGTAATGGTGTAGTATGAAAAGGGCTTTTAATATGCAGGCAAACTGATCCGAGATGAAAAGGAGAATTCTGATTGATTCTCTGAGCGGTCCGAATTTTGCAATACGGACCGCTAAGATGGACTGGTTAAGTAGCCGCGTATATAGGTTGCCAAACTGTTCTCATTTTCTCGGATATAAAAAGAAAAATACGAGAAATTTTAGTTTGTCATGTCGGAGTTCCAGTACGAAATTTACTTTCCAGAATCCTTAACAAAAGCAGGCGAAGAGGCAGCACTCAAGGAGTAGAAAACCTTCGCAATAAACCACTTTATCTAAAAGCCTTGTTCGGGGCGTGCTAGTAAAATATTGGTCTCGTATTTTTTTGGAAGTTTATACATGCAATATTTTCGCAGTACGGACCTCAGGCTAGTTCAATAACTTGTGACCGTATTGAGCCCGCATCATTCAATCCTAGATATATATGCTAAAAATGACTGAACATAATTAGAAAATATCTTGACTACTCATTTATCAATAATACCCACATTTATTTTCAAAGACAAGAAATCAGCTTCACAATTCGCTTGAATTACATAGATCGCTGTTACAACAACTGTACACACAATTCGGTTTTGCCTTGCAAAAATCACTGCAAACTGACTCCTCACTGCACGTTCTTCTGTAGTAATAGTTGCTCATTCCTTGCGACATTTCCTTCATCATTACGCACCTCCAACCCGACTCACAATACTTGATCTCTTGATTTGAGGTGCACTGGGACCAACTGGATGATTCAGGGCATTCATAGCAAGTCAAGGATTCAGCTTCGTAAATAGAAGCAGAAACGGATAGTTAAGGAACGAACAAACTAACTAACAAAGCTGATTCTGTCAGTTACTCAATGAACCATGGGAATTCAGATATTACTGTATAAAGAATTTTATAGCCGGACTGTTGAAGGATGGGGGAAGGGGAGGGGAAGCCTTTCTCCACTGGGGAAAATAAGACCTAAGTCTTAGTACTCAAGCTAATTTTTTGATAGTACAAAAAGACCCAGGAAGAAGTTAATTAAACATTGCATGCCTAAACATGTAATTCGAAATATCCTGTAAAATGCAGATTTCAAAGCCAAATTGATGCATGGTTATGTAAAAGTTGTTAAAGTATTTTGGCGGGTCAGCGCTGACCAGGCTCCAAGAAATTCGAGCAATATAATTTTTGTTTAAAAGTTGTAAAAAAGAGCCCTGTAGGACCTGTAGCACGTTGCTTGCATGTAGAATGTTCTGATAATGTCTTTTAATCACTGATATTTGCATTTCTTGGAATTGACTGACAATTCTATTTGAATTTAATAAAATGTAACAGCAAGAATCCTTAGACATCATATATTGCCGTGTTTAACTTCTTGAATCGAGGGGGTCCTTTGAGGCTCCTGGACTCGATTACCTAATATGCATTAGAATCAACCTCCATTCAGAAATTAGTCTAAGGGTGCGTTCGATTGGGAAATGCGGATTTATATCTTAAAATCGGGATCTTCGGATTTCTAATCGAACACAAAATCCGAAAACGGATTTCGCGACGGATTTTGTTAATTGGAATCCTTACCCGACATGGACTTCCAATTAGTGAATCTGCGACAAAATTCGTTTTCAGATTTTGTGTTCGATTGGAAATCCGAAGATCCCGATTTAAAGATCTAAATCCGGATTCCCAATCGAACGCACCCTAAGAATTGGATTTGATAAGTATTCCGATTTTAGTGAGCACGTTAAATTGACCTGGAAGATCGCATTCTTTCCGTATTTGCGGTATTGCCAAGGTTAGGTGATACTGCTAAGACTATCGCTCACGCTTAAAAACCTCGCGTTTAGATTATTGTAATGCCCTATACTATGGTCTTCCTAAGTATCTGATTGATAGACTTCAACTTGTATAGAATTCAGCAGCCCGCCTCGTTACTGCGTCGAAAAAAAGATCACATTACACCGATTCTTAGGCGTCTACAATGACTTCCTGTGCGCTATAGAATCATTTTAAAAATATTGTTTCTTGTTTCTTTACAAGGATCTAAACGGTCAAGCACCTAGCTACATCAAAGATCTGCTGGGCCCGTTTGTTCGAAAGCGGATTAATTTAATCCAGGATTAGCGTAGACAATTTTTTCACGTTTTCAACTTTTTGGTGAAAGTTTTTTTTTTTGGTTATTTTTGTTTTCCAAGATTGACTTCTTCTAATGTAAATTCTTGGCGAATATCAGCGTTGAACGGCATTTAGGAGTAGAGAAATATAAATCTGGGATCAGCTTTAATCGGCTTTTGAACAAGCCGGGCCCTGAAGTATAAGAACTCGGCCCTTGTCTTACGACCATCAAACAAGCCTTTGCTTGATGAGCCCGTGGCTAATGTGAGGGGTATACTCCTTTGCTGCTCCAAATTGTGGAATAAGTTACCATTGGACATTAGGCTATCATCGTCAGTATCTAAAACTACGCTTGAGAAATATCTGTTTACGAAATATTTTGATTTATAATGTTTTTATTATTAGCTTGAATTATATTGAAAAAAATACTTTTTTTTTAATGAATTACGAGTTATGATATTGTAAAGCGCCACGGACAATTAGTGGAGTATGGCGTTATATAAATGCATTTATTTATTTATTATTTAGTCTGGGAATGAGGTTGCCTTATAAGGAGACTTAATTTTCTTCTTCTTGTCATAAGTATTAAGCCAGGAGCAATTTATTTAATATACGCTGCGATTCAGTGGCATTTGTTTGCCTTTTAAATTTCACGAGGTTGCCTTTTTAAATAAATATACACACGAAAACAAACAATCCCTTTAATGTATGGATTACTTTCATGAACAGTTTCTGACCTAGATATAAAACCAGAAAATACTAGGAGGATTGGTATATAGACCGCATCAATGGTAATTAGGCTTTGCAAAACTTTTGCGGTAAATCGATTCCTGAGAGATGCAAAGATCAAAGCTAAATCGTAGATAAGTTCAGGATGCTACAAAAAAGTGAGATACTACGAATAAGGGTCTCTGAATTAACAAGTCAACTTTCTTTTTAAAGGCTGACTTTCTAAACCTATCCCTAACCTTCCCCAAATCCGTAGAGACCAAGAGACATTATCCCCCATGATAATTATTTCAAATATATTTTTGACTGCCGAAGGTGTTTACATGGCAGCGAGGTTCAATTTCACACCATCTAACCAATGAGGTGTGGTCCTTGGAATAACCGGGCAGTACGACAGAAAAAAAATGTTTAAGATAATTTTCATCTGAATAGGGTATAACATGGGGGATTTGCAGCTCTCTTTACGCTGCCGGTAAGACACTAAAAAATTAGGAGCAATCCCAAACAATTTTAAACTTCTTAGATAACTGCCAAATTATTTCCTCACGGACAATTGCAATGACTCTGCGATTGCGAGCAGAGTGGTTATTACCTTTTAAACGTTTATGAGGCCATGCAAACCCATTCAATTAATTTTCAACAGGCATCAAAATTAAACGGAAAATTTCATGGAAGAAAGGTTACTATTATATTAAAAAGAAAATCAAGAATAGTCAAACTTAAGAACAGATTCAGTAGTGGTAAAATAAAAAGAACTAGCCTATCTGGAAAATCATAAAACCTACATTTTTCTTTGATTTTTTTTATGGTCTGCTGGCTTCTGAAAATGTTTTACTGAACATATAATAACTTACCAGCATGTGGCAGCAGCAAAGCAAGAGAAAAAACAACAATCAAGACTTTCATGGCAAAATGCGGTTATCCTCACTTTGTCGAGAGACCTTTCTCTTCACCAAGCAATTTGGAGTTACGTGTTGTGATATTAACAAGACACGTTTAATCTTGCTGAGTGGCTCAACAATTTGTTAAAGTTCGTTTTAACGAGCTGTTGATTGGCTCAGATAAATCGAGTACTCAAGATGACAACTAAACTGACCAATCATCTCTTATGTTTAAAAAAAAGCATTTTTAATTAATGCCCGTGCTTGGACAAGTCTAATTGATCGTATCAGCTGGACAAATAAAACAAGATGACTTTGCTAGTAAAAAGTATACTTTCGGCTTCCCAGCCATAAGGTCATCCTCCATGCCATAGATGAGAACTCATCGTCCTTCCCGTATATTACTCAGGAACTAATTAAAATTGCAGGAAGGAGTGCATGTCATTGTAAGATAGCGAGTTTTATTCCTTGGACTGGTAAAGTGTCCGTAATTAATTAAGGATTCTGTTTTTTTTTTCTTTTTCGCAGAATGACAGAAAATGCTTTTCAAGCAAGCAAGGGTGTGTTTGTTGTCATTTTCCCATCCATCTTTGCCGGAAAAAATGTACTATTCCAAATTACACGAGAATCGTATTCTTATTAATATATGTGAGAAAATTCGAGATGAGATTATCGTAATTAATCAGAAGAAACGCATGCGTATCACTCACACAAAAATTGCGCGATCCGGGGCTCGCATTTGATTAGCCATCTAAGATTTTCTTTTATCCCTGACCAACCAGAATGCTTGGTGTGTTACCTCTTTTGCACTGGGTTAACTCTTTTGTGCACTGTGTTATCTGGAAACTACATTTCTCGTAGCCAATCAAAATAGAGAAGGTTTCCATGTATATTATTACAAAGAAAATCACACGAATTCCACTAAAGAATTTGAGCCTCTCAATTAAATATTCAAGAATCTTAATACAATTGTTTCGTCATTTTTTATGTTGGCGTACTTTAACGCTTTCTCTCCTCATTGCAAAAACAATACTGATACACAAAGCGGTAGTAAAAGTTAGTTTTGTGTGGTTTTCGGAGTGTGAGGGTAAGTGTGCGAATGAATAAATGCCTTCTTGATAACTTGTATTTTTCTCTTCGACTGGATGAGAAATTGTCTGCCTAGCTCAGCTGGCCCTTATGGTTATTCTAGGCAGCCAGTACTCTTTAATCGAGCTCATATTTTTTATTTTAATTAATTTTTCTTTTAAGCAAGAGTACAATAAGTTGTTGTCGTTATTGTAAACTTTCTTTCTTCCTGTAGTTCGGTTTTCCTGTTTCATCAAAAACCACTACTTGATCACGTAGTTAAATTTCACAGGATTTTATTGAATGTATAGTCTCCCAAGTCAATACAGTACTTTGAGCTTAGTTAAACAACCTTGAGAGTTATGCCCCAACATTCATTTTTACAAATATCGGTCGGTTATGCAAACACTTTCCCATTTCCGTAGGTATTTTATGTTTTTGCGCAAAAACTAATGACTTTAGGAAAAGATAGAAATAGTAATGATAACTTCAAAAAGAAGACAGTGTTGCTCTCGGACTTAACATCATTTTTTTGGTTTTTTCAATTTTTTTTATTAATTCTCTCCATAAGATCATATGGTAATAGTATTACAGAAAAATAGGAAATATTACTAGTAACTAGTTGAGAAAGGGCAAAATATAGAGGACTAATTCGATGCCCATACTTCATCATAAATAGTAAAGTATGAAAGAAAATAAAGTAATAGAAACACAAATACATATAAAAATGCAAAGGCAGTACACAAAGAAAAGTAAACGTTATAGAAAAACACGATACTAGAGAAGGAATCGATATTAATATTGAGCAAGGTAATGGCAATATAAAGATTGTTTGAAAGAATGCTTAAAGGGCCATTTTCTGATTACAAGAGGAACACTATTCTAAAAAAATAAC
>NC_090874.1:45439958-45444958 GCF_036669935.1 Montipora foliosa | reverse complement strand
GTCAGGATTCATTGGAGCATGTCTATAGGTTTTTACTACATTGTGGTAAATTGTTTTAATCAAATGGCTTTTCCCACCACCACCACCTCCAGTTATAAACAAATAAACTGGTTTAACATTTTGTGACTTCAGGCTGTTGAGATTTTCATTTTATTTCTAGTCCATGAAAGCACCCTGTTGTAACATCGCGCAGAATGCCTATTGTTCTCGGGACATTTACTTCCAGTTAAAAGATGTTGTAGATCTGTCATATCGCGCGTCATTATGCATAAACGCTTAGAAAGAGCTTCGGTCATTGGTTGCCATGAACGCACAACGACGCTCATTAACTCGATGAAGGCGGCAAACTTAACAATGAACGCAGAGCGCTATTGTCTTTTCTTTTATTTCGCAAAACTGCACTAAGAGAAAATGAGGGGACAGAGAACGAGGCTCCCGGTCCAGCCCTTGGGATATGTCATGTCCACGAAAGTTATTTTTAGACGAGCGGAAGTCTTCCGAGACGTCCGCATGCAGGCCAACCTCGGTCCGATGTTTGAAAGAAAATATATATTCATCAGCCTTCCACGTGCGCCATCAATTTCTCTTTTCACTAAGAACCTGAGAGCGAAACAAGACTGCATGCGGACGTCTCGGAAGACAGACTTCCCCTAGAACAAAGACTTCCGCTCGTCTAAAAATAACTTTGGTGGACATAACATATCCCGGCCAACGCCTTGAGCCTCCCTCTCTGTCCCCTCATTTTCTCTTGACTGCATGACACGGTTTTCCATTTTCCTTTATAGCATGGGCAATTTTTTAGATTCGTTTTGTTTGGACAAAAGTTATAACTCACAAAGAATAATGAACTGTCAAATTATCTCTCCGCAATCGAAATAATTGCGTTCAGTGAAAATAAACACAACGTTCTATAATTATGCGCATACTTCGCACGGAACATTTCATGACACGGTTTTCCATTTTCCTTTATAGCATGGGCAATTTTTTAGATTCGTTTTGTTTGGACAAAAGTTATAACTCACAAAGAATGATGAACTGTCAAATTATCTCTCCGCAATCGAAATAATTGTGTTCAGTGAAAATAAACACAACGTTCTATTTGTGAGTGTTTTGCGTTCGGAAGCTGCAGAGGTTGCATAACGAGCTTAATAGAAGAAAAAGATGCACCATTTGGAAAGATTGCGCTTAAAACTATTAAGTTATCTATTACCGCGACAGCGCTTTCTCTGAAAATCTTTTGTGCAGCTAATAGTTGATATCCATTGGTGCATTTCGATCCACCGGCACCCCTTTGTTCTGTCATTAGACTCTATAAATATTCCAGTTTCCTTCCTTTGCCCAAAATATTCGATCTGTTTTGAAGATGGAGAAACGTAGTCGTCCACCTCAGGGCTATTATAAGTGCCTAGAAACTGCTGCGATTCCTCGTGACCGGATATTCTGCGACAGAAAACCTGACGTTCTCGGCATCTATCAAGCTGAGCGGATAGTTGCCAAAAAAATCCACAACGGAAAACCTCTATTCATGGTACAGTGGCAAGGTTACTGTCCCAGCGAGAATACATGGGAGCCACAGGCCCACCTACCAACTGAGCCGATAGAAACGTTTGAAAATCCAGACCCAAATCCAGTACGAAAGAGGAACGAAAGTTCCACTTCAACACGAGGAGTCGATCGAGATTCGCCATGATGTGGTCCGTTTCCTGTTCCCGAACCTAACAGCACATGTGCAGCTGCCACAAACAGACATCCGCGACCAAGAACTAGAAGACGCTGGCCTGGCCCCGTTCGTGGAACGGACAATCAACGCCAATGGAAGCCGATGCCGGATCGCGCCACTGACCTTCCGACTTTTGCTGTCAAAGTCACCTTCGTTTTACCGCGATGGCAAGAAAGTGTCCCGTCCTGTCGAACGCCTTCGCGTTGTCTTCAGATGATCTACATGTAACTGATTGACGTAATTGGTCATCAGATATTTCTCTTGGCTGTTTATACATTGTTCTTGCTGATGGACTGTGATTTCCAGTAGTTTGGGGATTTTCACTAAGCTCTGAGGGTACTTGTTCATTGAACACCTCATCCAGTGATGATTCTAGTTGAATTTCAGCATTCTTTTGATCATTTATAAGATCATATGAATGTATGACAGTGCCATGTTTGTTTCTTAGCCAATCTAGTGCTTCTGTTACTAGCAAATAGCTGATAGAGATGACGTAGCATGCAGCAAGAGTTGTCTAAACTGTGCAAATGGCAATAAGAGAAAGATTAGCGGCAAGTCATCAATGTAAAATTCTGAGCAGGTCCTGAAATTTGAAGCATACTTAAGGAACCCATTTCACTGCTGCATTATGGCAAATTTTCAACAAATCATGCATGGTAAAAGTGAGACCGCAGTACCAAATTCTGTAGTCAATGGAGTTAAAGTAAGCGTAAGACCCCAAGTACGCATTGCGGACCTATTTTTTGTATTCCCAGGGGGACTTTTCTCTGATTGGTTGATAATTTGCTTGTGCCCAGGCTTTTTTGACAAGCGTGCGAGCGAAATAACAAACAAAATGGCGGCCGAAAATGTCTTGTTCCACTGTTTGCTAAAAAAATGTAGCAACAGCATCGTGTACGCCCTTTTTTCTTTTGGAATAGCGGCATTTCAGTGGTAAAACGTTTTTACAGTCTTTCGCTCTTGGGTGATCGAATTTTCGTCGGTGGCTTCATGCACATAGATAGATTGAGGTGGGAGTTCAGCCGAGTCCCCGGTGTCAATTGAAGTCTGCTAAGGTAAGATGAGTTCGCTATTCCTTTCGTTTTGTGTATAATCTCAAGCTAACATAAGCAAGCACAGCCTATTAAATGTTCTTTTAAAAGTTAATGTATTTTACTTTCCTTCCTGTCAACAGAAAAAAACCTTATAAGAAATGCCAGCGTTATTAACGTCCTCTTCACCAGTTCCTAAATTTTTATTACTACTTTCAACTAGCAACTTGTGTGGACAGGGTTCGTACGCGTCTTGAAAACCCTTGAATTTTGAGAGTACATTTTCAAGGCGTTGAAAATCTCTGCTCTTTATTCCTGGTCCTTGAAAGTCCTTGAATTTTTTCTGACCCACATAACTTCAGTAAAAATAATCAGCCACGCAAGTCAGCATGTCATAAAAACGCGACGAGCTGTGGGGTTACCAGTGCCTTTGCATTATTTTCACACATCTACGTTACGGAAAATGAGCAAGAATTGTACTGTCAGTCTATTTCCATGAGTAAATTCTTCGACGTAAATAAAAAAGAGGTCCTTGAAATTTCAAAATTTGGCCCTTGAAAGTCCTTGAATTTTTGGTCTGAAAAAGTGTACGAACCCTGTGTGGAGGTTTTACTATAACGCCATGGATTGAAATCGGGGGTTAGATAATAAGGGAACTATAGTAAGCTGCACAGTAGGTAGTTGATGAAGGTGCATGCAAGCTATTTTTATTTCCTATTTTTCTGTGTCTTTAAAATTCGATTGTTTTTAGGGAAACTTTCCTATTTTTTGTGCTCATGGCTGGAGAAAAATGTTGTAAACTTGTGCTTCATGTTGACAAAACAATTATTTTGAACCTTGCAATGATGACTATAGTTATGCATTCCCATTTAAATACTGCTATTTTGTTCCTGTGTGAACTTTTAGGCAAAAAAAAGCAAAACGATTTTCTTATGTTGCGACCCTTTTATCCACTTGACACCCTGCAAATGGCAATTTGTTGAAATTACCATATACATTACATTGAGGGAATGCATGCATGCCAAAACACTATAATTTATACAGATGAACTTCTAATTCACATTAACTCTGAACTACCAAATATTTATCACTTGCTGTAATTGTGCCAACAAGTCAACTTGAAATTTAACTAAAACTCAATATTTTATTTTCCAACCTGATCAGAAAGTAAATTCAACTTACTTTAGCTGGTCAATGCCTTGAACAAGTTTCAATCTTAAGATATTTGGGCATGTCACTATGTGAATTGACCATCACCTTTCCTGGCATCATCACATTCATTATATTTGTGACAAGCCTGTATTAACATCATAATTAAGGTTAAGCATTTTGTCAGTGAACATTGTCTAATTAGCCCTTTGACACCCAAACCGGCCTAAACTGGCCAGACTTCGTATCTTACTCAGTTCAATGCCAGACGATGTTACTCACCAAGGAATCCCCTGGGAGTCAATGGGCTAATCAATAATCTATTACTTGCTTATTTATCCATATTCACTAAATGGCTACATATCTACATGTATCTTCATACTAGATTCTGCAAAGTCTTAAAAAGATGTAATGGAAGTGGTGAGTAGGGACTGGTTAGTGCAGTAGTTTCACTTTAAAAACATTGTTATCATCAAGGCTGAGTACGTCAAGGGGGAGTTCATTCCAGTAACAGATTGTGTGTGACCAAAAGCTGTATTTATATTCATCACAAATCGTGGGGTAAGTAAAAAGTTATTAGAATCATCAAATGACGTTCCCCTAGGGCGGGTCTAAAACACGCGTCACATTTGACAGGTCACTTGTTGCAGGTCATTGTTTTACCTTTCGGAAAGTAACCTAAACCTCTCAATTTGGCTGACCCTAGGTCTAAAAACCAACCTTGGGCCTAGGGTTAGCCAAATTGAGGGTTAGGGTTACTTTCCAAAAGGTAAAACAATGACCTGCAATGAGTGACCTGTCAAATGTGACCTGTGTTTTAGACCTGCTGTTCCCCTACAAGATTATATTACCCCACATTATCTTTCCTTAGGTCTATTGAAATTTCACGATAATTATTGTTTAAATGTACACATTTATTTATGTATGATTATCTTTGGTTTCTAAGCAATGTAAAATAATATTCAACTCAGGATGCATCTTTGCAGCATTTATTCCTTCCTTTCTTATGCTATAACCGATATACGACAATTGTGCTCATCTGTTATTGGAAAATACTCTTGGAATGACCTTCCTCTTTCTCTTTGAAACAGTATATATAA
>NC_090874.1:45412458-45434958 GCF_036669935.1 Montipora foliosa | reverse complement strand
AAAAGGTCTCTGTCAATTATTACATCTCTTTAAATTGTTGAAATTATTTTGCCTTTCGACAGTACTTTGGAAATGTAACCTGCAGAAGTGGTTTCAGCTTGGTTGCCTCAAGTATCATGGCTTTAGCTTTTGTTAATACAACGTTCGATTCTTTTGGATGTATTAGGCGTGGCACCCACCAGTTCAGATGGACAATACTACAAATTAGTATACTATAACAAATTAACTGCATGGTTAGGCCAACTTTAAAAGTTACATCAAACTGTATGAGGCATGCCACCCACCAGTTCAGATGGAAAAATGCTACAAATTAGTATACTATGACAAGTTAACTGCATGGTTAAACCTACTTTAGAAGGTTACACCGAACTGTATTAGGCGTGCCACCTGCCAGTTCAGCTGGAAAATACAACAAATTAGTATACTATGACAAATTAACTGCATCTATAGTTAGACCAACTTCACAATTTACATCGAACTGTATAAGGCGTGCCACCCCCCAGTTCAGATGGAAAATACTACAAATTAGTATACTATAACAAATTAAGTGCATGATTAGACCTATTGTACAAGTTGCATCAAACTGTTTGAGGCGTGCCACCCCCCAGTTCAGATGGAAAATACTACTAATTAGTAGAAGTTAATAAAATAATAATAAATAACAAATAAATTAAAATAAAAAAAATAATAATATGACAAATGAACTGCATGGTTAGACCTACTTAGTAGAAGTTAATAAAATAATAATAAATAACAAATAAATTAAAATAAAAAAAATAATAATATGACAAATGAACTGCATGGTTAGACCTACTTTATAAGTTACATCGAACTGTCTGAGGCGTGCCACCTATCACTTCAGGTGGAAAATACTACAAATTAGTATACTTTGACAAATTAACTGCATATAATTGGGTGGTACTTATATTACATTGATCTTTCAATCATTGATGCCAAATGCAGATGTGTCTATCAGAAAGATATCACTTACACTTATGCTACTGCTTATGTTTAATGTATTTGCTATTGAAAGATGACTGACAATTATCTCAGACTTAAAAGGATAGTGAAACCTTTCTTGATTTTAGTCAAAAATTATTGAGAAATGATTCTTGTATTAACAGAGGAAGTCACTGATTTTGCTTGCATTTAACCTGTTCAATGTGAAGGCATTCGACTCTGCCATAGTTACCGGATGTCTGAAAAAATTCACTTGAAACAGTTCATGTCAAAATATTAATTTTATAAGGTGACTATCCAGAATTACAATGAAACCTCTACTCTCCCAAGTATTGACATTCAGTGGAATGTCTGTTTCTTGCACCTCAAGAAATTTCCTCCAATTAAATTTCAATGCACAATTTCCTTCAGCACTGGATATTGTGGTTGAGGTAGGCCCTGAAAAATATTCACACCAGTCAATCAATCAATGCAAAAGCTACATGTACATTTCAATGAATGATGTAACACACCACTTTGCCATTCATTAGCAATCCTACGGTGTAAATGAAACTGAATAATGAAGCTAAAGGAATTTTAAACTTATCTGGAAGCCTCTGACAGCCTCCCACAAGTGTCCACCTTTCCAAATTGATCATTATGTGCATGTAATAAAATCAATAATAATTATTGATTTTGAGTTTTTCACGATTTTTTAATGGATGTAGTGTTTGATGGCTACAACTCAAAACTTTTGTATTTTACCTTTAAACTGCTCTTTTTTTCTTGGGTTCCTGGCCACAAAGCACTAAAAGCACGATGTTGCGAGTTTTACAATATTCAATTAAAACAGTGGAGCAATCATGCAGAAAACTGCCCCTTAAAACAAAAGTTTTGAGAAATAAAAATTCTCCAGGATGTCTTTTTTGTGTTGTTACTGTATGAACTAGACAAAGTACTCGTCAAATAAAATTTGAGGCTTTATAGGGAGAAATTGAAAATATTGACAATATTAACTGTATCACAAAGTGGTTGGTACAGTATATTTAGATAGCCAGCTACACAGTACATTGTACATGTACAGGTATGGTAGCCTTACAATCTTTCATGAGAAATGCTAGTAATGCAATGCTTTTGAGTAGTCTACCACGGAATACCCCACAAGACAATTGGATGTTTTTGTAGAGGCTCCCATACCCTGTACATGTACGTGTACATGCAAACAAATTACAAGTGACAAATAACATGCGAGAAACCTTTGTATACCATGTCATAGGAAATAATTACATGTATCCTTGCACAAGCAATGTAGTGTGCTGTGTCAAGGTTTGGTGGAATACAGCTGCATATACAGTTATTATTTCACGGTCTTCCCTGTATTCTAATTGGTTACAATTATTTTTTTATGGCTTGATATAAAAGGCTTCAGGTCATGTCAAAGGAAAATACAAGTGACAAGTAACAAGTGAGAGAGCTTTGTATACCATGTCATATGAAATAGTTACATGCAGTATATCCTTGCCCGGGTCCGCAGTAATTAATTGGCTTTAGCTGTTGCGGTATCCCTGTCCATGTATCTATTTGTATTTTCATTTTCTGTTCTGTCATTGTATTCTTGTAGTGCTTGGACAAAGCTAATAAAATGAAAAATAAACAAATATAATCTTTGCACAAGCAATGTGGTGTGCAGTGACAAGGTTTGGTGGAATAGCTTGGTATGAAAGGCTACAGATGGTAAACATGTGACACCAGTGAAGGTATACCATCATCATCATCATCATCATCATCATCAATCCAATTTTGATCCGGGTTTATCCCCCCGTAAACGGGGGTGACTGGATTTACCCCATTTTGTCAGCAATCTTTCTAACTCCCACTCTCGATCTCGCTCGATTCATGGCGGCCTTTTTCTCCAAACCAACGCCCGTGCTCTCCTTCTCCATATCATAGGAAATTTGGTATTCCATCAAACCTTACCACTGCGCACCACATTACTTGTGCAAGGATACATGCAACTATTTCCTATGACATGGTGATGAGGGAGTAGAATACCTGGCCACTATTGTATTCCAGTAACAGCATTGTTTGAAGAATGAGACATAAACAAAGTGGCAAATAAGGGGCTGGGTATAATGGGCTGTGACACGAATGCAGAGGTCCATATCCTTCATGCATTCCCCTTTCCTTATTATTGGTATCCTTAATAACGTGACTTGAAATTACTAAAGGAGTAGGTCTGCAAAAGTAAGACTGTCCTTGCAGGGGGAGGCATGTATAATACGAATCTCAATGAATCAGCAATCAAACGTGTTATGAAAACGCAAGGCAATTCTATACAAAATTTACTTTCTATACAAGGCATTTACTTTCAAGTTTGTAGCAGGAAGGTGACCTACCGAAAACTCCTTCGGCAATCTTTTGCCATTCGGCGCTCTTGAATCTTGTTTATGTTTACTGTAACTTTCACCATAACTGTGGTGGGGTCGCACAACAGAGCGAGGCTCCAAATTAAGTGCGCCCTTTTTACCTTCCCAACCATGATATACCACAGAAGACAGACCACAACACCGGGAACTACATGCCTTACTCTTTGCGACAAGTGTGCGGGTTCTTTTACGTCCCACAGGATTATGAACATTGAAGGGTTGTGAGACGGGACCTCCGGCTTATCGTCCTTATCCGAGAAGACTAGAGAGTCTAACCATTTGCAGATGTAATTACAAAGGCAGCACTTTCTCCTCAGTTATTTTAAAGACCCTGAGTGTTGGTCCGGCCGGAGTTAAACTCACGACCTCCCGCGTGACAGCCCGATGCTCAACCAACCGAGCCACCGGTGCGCGGTTCACGTCCTTTTGCTTAAATCTAGCTGTTCGGCCACCCTTTGTTCCAAACGGTCGTTAAACTCCGTTTCCTTTTGGAAGAAGGCCTCTATTTTGCCATGAATTCTTCATCGATTAATGCTGCTGACGTTGGTCGTACAAGTATCCTTTGCTCAAAAACCGTCTCTCAACTCCCTGATCAGAATCCAGTGCGTATGAGTTTAGATTCAACGGTTCCATTTCAAGCAGCTAGCGAAGTCTACTCTCGCTAGGTTTTTCTGGTGGAAATAATTAATGGAAATAATCGTGGACTTGAAATAGGCACAGAACATTCCAAAGACCGGCTAAACTTCAGAATACCCGGCTACGATTGCGTGACATTAAATGCCTGCTCCCGTAGTCCCGCAGTCAATAAAGGACCGACCATTCCTAAACGTTCATGACACTAGTGGAATGGTCGGTCTTTGGAATGTTCTGGCGTGTATCTTTGTGGCGAACTACTGTAAAACTACTAGGACTGGTTCCCGACGTTATGGCCTGAATGGTCGTTGCCCTTTCTTTCGGATTCCGTCGATTCTTACTGTCATTTCAGCCGCACAAATATTAAGGAATCGTCGTAAACCTTGGTCGTCCAACAACGGAAAGAGGAAAGAGCAAAGAACACATCGCCCGCAAATTTCAAACCGTTGATGTCACAAAACCTAGGGCGTTTTCCATTTACCAAGAAATTCCGGAAATTCCTGTTGGGATGTAAATGGAACACACGTTTTTGGTTCTTTCCACTGGAAATTTTCCAGAATAAACGGAACTCCTGAAAAGGTAGTCCTGTTTTCCCGTTGGAAACTTTCCGATGGAAATGTGTGTTCCATTTACAACTTTTGAAAGGTCTTACCCCTTCCAGGCTATTCACGGCCACATTTTTAAATTTTGGCGCGTAAAATCGCAATCACTGGGCGGCGAACGGACCTGAGTTAAATGGAACACGTTTTTCAACCGATGGAAATTTCCACCGAAATTTCCGGAAATTTTTTGTAAATGGAAAACGCCCCTAGTTTCCAGGGTCTTTGCGGCGGGGTGATTCAAAATGGCGGACAGTGAATTGCACTCATTGTCCGCTATTTTGGTCGCCCCTCCGCAAAGATCCTGGGAACGAGGTTGACGGTTGACGTTGAGGTTGACTTTGAGTCAATTTATGTACGAAAGCCCAAGCATTGTGTTTACCATTGGTTGGTTTTCGTGAAACTCAAAAGCTTCCGAATACAAGTGCAGTTTTCGTTCAACAATATAACGTTTTTGTAAAAATTGAAAGTTTGCCACAGCAGTAAAATGTGTAACCAGTATCATATGCACATTGCTTATGACACCAAATCACCATATTTGCTTTATTTGCTATTTGATTTAAATCACCATATTTGCTTTCAGGTAAATAGGAATATTTACCTACCTTACCTATTCTCCGCGTGCCAGGTGGCACATAGGGCCTCCACAGAAGCTTTCCATGTCTGTCTGTCTACCGCAACCCCCCCGCACCTCGTCCCACGAACCCCATCCTCCTTCTTTCATCTCCCTCTCTACGGTCCTTCTCCACGTTGTCTTTGGTCTCCCCCTCTTTCTTTTTCCCTCCGGTCTCCAATTTAACGCCGTCCTTGTATCGCTCGCTCTGTCCTGCCTTAGAATGTGGCCAATGAACTACCATCTTCTTCTCTTTACTTCCTGACGCACTGGTGACATTTCCGCCCTGGCTAGTAACTCTGGTGGTGATGTGACCTTTCTAACGTATGCTGTGAATCTTCCGGAGGCATTTGTTTTGAAACACGTTGAGAACGTGTTCATCGCCCTTGGTCATTTTCCAGGTCTCACATCCATACATCAAGACAGGCAAGACGAGGGTCTTGTACAGCTTCATCTTCGTTCTCTTTAAGATGCTCTTGGAGTTCCAGATCTTAATTAGCCTAATATATGTCCCGCTTGCCTTTGAAAGTCTGTTCTGTAAGCCCTCCATCCCACCTCCTTCTTTATTGACTTTGGCGCCAAGATAGGTAAACTCCTCAGGTATGTACGAAGGCCCAAGCATTGTGTTTACCATTGGTTGGTTTTCGTGAAACTCAAAAGCTTCCGAATACCAGTGCAGTTTTCGTTCAACAATATAACGTTTATGTAAAAATTGAAAGTTTGCCACAACAGTAAAATGAGTAACAAATATCATATGCACATTGCCTATGACACCAAAACGAAGATGATTTAAATCACCATATTTGCTTCCAGGTAAATAGGAATATTTATAGGAAGGAAATTTGCAAATTTACAACAAATCATAGTCAGGCAATTTATTCCCATTTTGTTCCCATTACAAAAGAGAGTAAATTAAATGCAAATGTGCTTATTTTGATCCTTTGAAAATCAGTTCAAACAATGCCGCAAATTATTGGTTTTGCGACGTGTTTGCTTGCATTTGCGGTTGTAGTCAAACTGCTATCTTTTCGGTGAAGCAAATTGGAGCAAAGCTGTGAAAACGTTAAATATTTGCATCGCACGCAAACACCAAGCAAATTTGCAGCATATAATTACATTTCCTTAACATTTGCACACAAATTCCTATAAAACAAATATCCAAGTTTGCGAAGACTTTACCTGTCAAACCAAATTTAAAGCAAATGTAGAGCCCTAAATTTGCCATGCAATTTGCTCAACTCGCAAACTCGAGTAAATCCATTTTTTCGTCCAGTGCAGTAATCGGATCCCTGCTTTATACACAGAGGGTTCTGGAATCGCCAGGGGGCAAATATTGTAAGTCGCTATAAGAAAATGTATGGGGGAAACTTCTTTCGACGTCCATAAACCGAATTTGGATAGAGATCAGCACTCTTTTCGACACAGTTTCATCAGTAATTGATTTGAGCAATGTCGATACGTGGCAAGTGTAAGTTTTTGTTTGAATAACCGTAAAATATGAGATAAAATTTGATGATTAACTTCCTTGCTTGCGTAAGGTTTATTGTGAAGTGGTCTCAAAATATCACAAAATTAGGTATGAATCTAAAGAAAATAACAGGCTTTTGGCCTATTTATAAACTCAGTAATTCAGATTCTATTGGAAATATGCCAAGTGGCGATCATTGTGACAACGGTCGAAAGTACCCAGAAAAGTAGAAGATTCTCTGTCAAACTACCAAATGTCTTTTGTTTGGTTTAGTTTCTGTAAACAGTGTGCAATAAACTTGAACTTGAACTTGAACTTACTCGCCCAGGAATAATAATGATCATGATGGTTTGTCGTGGGCTAGAGCTATTAATCGTGACCAATAGAC
The DNA here is from genome assembly GCF_036669935.1 of Montipora foliosa. Taxonomy (NCBI): domain Eukaryota; kingdom Metazoa; phylum Cnidaria; class Anthozoa; order Scleractinia; family Acroporidae; genus Montipora; species Montipora foliosa. The sequence continues at coordinate 45,427,892 of NC_090874.1, read as the reverse complement.
CATATTCGTATTCTCAGTATTGGACTAGAACTAGCTTGCAATGGAGGCTAATGCGGGGGAATTTATTAAAAAGTATTTGCATTTGAAAAGATTCCCCCACATTAGCCTCCATTGCAAACTAGTTCCAGTCAAATACTGAGAATACGAATATGGTCTATTCAAGGTTTCGATGAGTACAAAGGTGTGTCCAAAGAATTTTGTACGAGGTTACAGAACCTCTGAATGTTCTACACCAACTTTGTACATAAAAGAGTACGATTCTCAGATCTACAGAGACCTAGTATATGAAGATGACTCTATTGTATTGGTCGAAGGTGGAGCTTGACAAGTTTGCTTGGATCCAGTTACCTTAATACTTGTAGATGGTAGTTTGACAGAAGAAAAAGATGAATTCCCAGTGCTATATATAAAGCTATCGAAAAAGAGACTGCACTGTATTCTCTAGAAGAGGACCATTAAACAGCTACCTCGAGGCAGAAGGAGATTAAAATGGTTGACTGGAGCAAACTCATATGCATCGTAATAGATTTAAAAGAAAGTGGACTCCCACAGACTTTGTAGAAAATAGTAGCGGCTCAAAAACCGTTGGAAATTCTCAATCAAACTAGAACTTAACCTATGGATTTCCTCATTTTTCTCATCGCTCGTTTCATTCCTCCACAGAGCAATAGCTCTGTAAAAACACATTTTTCCATCTCCTCTGACTTTGACTCGTTTGAGGAGTTTGTCTATATGTAATGAAACAAATTAAAGTCGGTTGTTAATTAACTACTTCTTAGTTGGCTTTGTTAGGCATGCTATAATTTAGTTTGTTCACGCTTGCATGCACGCGATGAACAAGACATAGGACCAAATATCCTGATCATTATCACATGATCTGAATTTTGAAAACAAAATTTACAACCGAATAAGATCTATTCAATGAACGAAATCATGTATGAAATGAATCATATACTGAACTGTAGATATGAAATCAAGTAAAGCTATGATCCTCGCAGTTATGGACCAATTTAAGTAATTGCGTTGAGAAGCCTGAAAAATTCAGGACTTCAACGGGGTTTGAACCCGTGATCTCGCGATAACGGTGCAACGCTCTAACTGAGCTCCGAAGCCACTGACTTTGGGAGCTGGTCATTTGTGGGTTCCAATTTTCCCGTGAGGAATGAATGAATGAACGAAACGAAGTCCTGAATTTTTCAGGCTTCTTTACGCAAATGCTAAAATTGTGTCCATAACTGCGAGGATCATAGCTTTACTTGATTTCATATCCGCAGTTCAGTATATGATTCATTTCAAATATCATTTCGTTCATTGATTCATTCCTCACCGGAAAATTAGAAACCACAAATGACCAGCTCCCAACGTCAGTGGCTTCATAGCTCAGTTGGTTAGAGCGTCGCACCGATATTGCGAGGTCACGGATTCAAACCCCGTTGAAGTTCTGAATTTTTCAGGCTTCTCTACGCAATTGCTAAAATTGTGTCCATAACTGCTAGGATCATACCTTTACTCTAAGGTCAATTCACTTGTTTTCTTTTCGCCTCGCTGGGGAAATTATAATTTACTTTGTTTGCCTCACTGAACACTTAAACTGTTGTATTCACCGCTTGTTGGAAAACCAGTGAACTACGTTGGGAAAGCGATTCTGCATCGGGAATAAGGCGATGTCGGAAGACGCTTAGGGAGCGTTCACAAAAACTTGTTGGGGGAGGGGGGCTGATGAGAAATTGGGGAGTCCCCAAAAAAATCAGAGGTTAACAGGGTATGTTTGAAAATATATAAACACTCTCAAGGGGGAAGGGTGCCTTAAATAACGAAAACAAAAATTGTCACTAGCCAATGTAAACACAATTTAACAAAATATAATATTGAAGAGTGTAAAATGGGGTTGACAGGCCTACTTTGCTCCCTTGTATATGGTCTGGTTTCCTTTTCCTTTGTCATAATTTTGCTCTCTCGAGTACATATTTGAATTGGACGCATCTTTGAGGCACTTCCAGTAAGATTTCAGCAATGGTTTTTTTCCTATGAGACTTTAGATTTGGACCTTCATACTACTGTGTTATATTTTTTCTTCCAAGAAAACATTTTCAGGGACCCCCTTTTCGTATCCCTAAAATTTGAGACACCCCCAACGTACCTCATGTCCACAACAGGCCGGCGCTCAAGACCAAAAAGATCACGGGCCCGGGTAAAAGCTTTAAATGCAGAATCACTCGCTTAGCACCGACAAGCCTATCGGTTGAGACTAGAATTAAATTGATCCAAAAGCGTGAGGCCAAAAAGTCACATTCTCATTACTTCAGAGTCCTGCTGCAGAGAAAATCAACACCAAGAAACTAAAAATATATCATCAAGACGAACAACAGCAAGCAGGGGTCCTCCAACTGACTTTTTAGATAGTAGGTAATTTCTCATCAGTCCAATCAGAAACCCATAAGGGTTGAAACGTGTAACGGCCCCTTGTGTGCTGGGAAACAAGCTTCTGAATATTCAATTTGCTAAAAACCATATTTGGAACAACAAGAGAGAGACATTCACCCAATAAGTACGCAAGAACACCGTGACGCAATACCACCAATGTTCTCGTGCGAAATTAACTGGAGCGAGGGGTTTCCAAATATGGTACTTAGCACAGAATATTCGGAAGCTGTGAACGCGCGTTACACGTTTCAACCCTTATGGGTTTCTGGTCCAATACAATTAGCTGGACCAGTGATCCAGCCGTGGTGTGCGCGGAGGAACGCGGGCGCACAAAACGGCTGGCCAATCAACACCAAGCTCATGGAAAAAAACGCATGCATAAAGACGAATGTAACTTGTTTTCTAGCGGTGTTGTGTCGCAAAGGTGCGATTTACAAAGGTTTGTATGGGAAATCAATGGTTTGGTCTTAATTAAACGACACTGATAAACCGCAATGTTCTGTCATTAAAATTGACTAACCCTATTGCCGGGTATTATTGTATGTTTATTTTCTCGCGTCTCATGGTGTTTTAAAGGGCTTTTTGGCGAGCTATGGATTCCCACCTTGTAGTGGAAAGCGTTATTAGCGCTAGCTCGCCGAAAAACGCTTGAAAACGGCCTGAAACGCGAGCAGATAATGCTAGAATATATCATAGCAATAATGAAGGTTTAAATAGGTTCATTCTACGTGGATATTAAGCCCAGTCGTAATTTAATGTTGGTATTAATTGTATCAGTTTTTTTACGCTTCCCGGATTAAGCACATGAGGGAGGGACATACATATATTGAAAAATTTAGCATCGCGTTTGCGGCAAACGTCTGACTGAAATTTGCCAAAAATGAAATAAAAATTGTTGTGATTTTAGCTCATTTCTTGCCTGTTAGTCACTGATGTCGAGGAACCTCTCAAGAGAGGGATACAAGGTGGAAAAAGGAATATTTACCCGTAATAACGAGCAGTGGCCTGCCGTTTGCCGTTTCACGTAAACGCATTGCAAAATCTCGCAATTTTTCGGCACATTTGTCGGGAGGGTTGGTTTTATCGAAAATACACTCTCTCCGAGGGTACTATTGGTATTTCGGAACGAACGTTCCCCAATAGTAATAAAGGAATACTTGCGCATTGTTTGAGGTTATTTACTTCATTTTCGCCCGATGTGAAGGAGTCCGGAATCCGGAATCCGGAATCCAGCAAATGTGAGGCTTTGGAATCCGGTATCCAGACCGTGGAATCCGGAATCCATTGCATGGAATCCAGAATCTACGGATTTCGATGGAACGCGGGAGTTTAGAATCTAGAATCGACGACTCGGGATCCCGCGGGATCCATTATTCGGGATCTGGAATCTGGAATCCGAGGGCCACCTGGATTCCCTTCTCATATTCCTCTCTGCAGTAGCTGCTTGACAAAATCACATAGAAGAGCCTCCGAAAATTGCCAGAGGATGTGTACGTCTTTGTGACTAAACTATATATATCTTTATCTCTTCTGTATACAGGTAGCTTATCATCCCTTTTCCCAACTCATTATCACTGATCTTCTTAAAATTACCAGCTAACTAAATTTGTTTTCTTTTGTCTCAAGACGCAAGTGAAAAGAATGTTCGCTGACGATGAATACCGAAACTGGATGGAAGTGGGACAAGCCTTGCTTTTCCTTTCAGAAATAGTGAAATACCATGCTTCGAAGGAAATAAAAGCCCTCTATGAAGATTTAACCAGGAAAATAGGCTCTCAAGCTAAATGCAACTGCACTTATGGCTTGGGAAAGCATGACTTACACAATTGCAAGTGGGCTCAAGCCATTTTGAGCTACCACCGCAACCCGAGTAAAGTTGTGTGGACGGCCTCAGACAGTTCCAAATGGGATGATCCTGTATTGGGACCATGGGAAATTGCTTCTGTTTACATAAACCAGCACTCCGTTGATGGCGTTAAATATTTGCAGTTTCTTCGTTTCTGCTCTTTCAGCAACGCTTCAGAAACGATTGTTATGGACATCATAGATGTGTGGGAGAAGCTTTGGGGAAAAACACCAAACAGAAGACTTGAACACGATGAAAAACTTTACGCCCTTGATTCAATAACAAAGTTTCTCCATGAATCCTTGTTTAGGAATGATCCTAACACGAAGAGGATCTTAAAAGATATCCAGTCACTAGAATATTGGGATTCTACACGGCTCCAACTATGCGAAGTCCAAGTTAGTCGTACTTACCTCGAAATGTTGGAAAAGAAGAGGTTGCAGCTTATGAAAGGTATCGTGAACTTGGAAACAAATTTGAACAATGTTGAATCTCTTCTAGCAGATGTACAGGGTGCCTCTCAGCGTATATCATTTCCTTTGCAAGGTTCTTTCACTTTGCTCTTCACTTTTTTCGCTGTCAATTTGTTTTCGTTTTTGCGTTCCATGTCTTTTCATCGTTTTTGTGCAGTCCTGGGTTTGATTATTTCCTTTGTTTTACTTGGTTCTTTGACACTGGTCTTCGCTTTGGTAACCAGTAAATATGTGACAATGCGTATTTGAACTATTCGGTGCCACTTTCCTGGTAGCCATTCTGTAGTGAACGGGAGGAAAAAGTAGGCGACGAGTCAAAAGAACCTCTGCATCCGTTAGAGGGAGCCTACAGGACAGACCTCTTTGTGTGTATAAACTGTATTATATGGCAGCTATATGTCAAACGCTGGCTAAGGGTCTCCGTCTAAGAAGCGCATCTGGAAGAGAATTGAGACGAGTTCAGGGAGGAAAGGAGGGGAGCGAGAAGGGGAAAGGTAAGGTACTTTTTGTTCCTCCTCTCCCCCTCCCCAACTACCGTTATTTCCCCCTTCATTTGAACAATGTTTTGGCTTGCCGTATTTGTCCTTTGTCAGATTTGTCGCACATGATGGTTACACAGATGATTTAAAATTTCCTTCCTATCTCAAAAAAGTACTCACAGTCTTGGAAGCAAGGTACTTTCTTGGCTGATCCACTAATTTGATTTGAATGTTATAATAAAGTAAATTTATGGTTACAATGCACCAGCTTGCCTTTGAAAAGACCGTTTAAACAGTACATTTCGGCATGAATGGAGCCGTACTTGCTAGTTGTAGTCAATAGTTTTCTCCTTGTTTTCTTTTTTTTTTTTCCTGCGTCATACATTTATTGATCCATAGATTTTTTGTCGACACGTACATTTTTGTTACGAGCCTTCATTGGCTCACCGATATCACGTGTTTAAATAAAGGTCTAACTTGGTTGATCTATCAGGATTTTGTTTTATTTACACCTTTTGTCGAAGCTCAGTTTCATTGTGAAGATGAATTGTCAATTTGGTCCCCAAAACGATTTGTTTTATACTTTTATTCATCCTACGTGATTATTCATTCATTACTAATATTACACAGTTCTGTGCGGAAAAGGTGAGAAAAGGTTCGGATCGATACAAGTTTGCATGATATATCGCTCCCTCCTTTTTCTAAGAAAATCAATCGATCAGTGACAACTGAAGCGCTAGGCAGCCAAAAGACTACACGGACAGCTCAGTTAATTACCATAGCTTGTCATATTACGTAACATTTTTTATTTGTTCAAGGTTTTAATAAAGGCTTGTCTCCGAGGCAGATAACGATGTATTTTTCGAGTCCATTTTTGCTTGAAATAAACAAAACTCGCTGGCAAACGCCGCGGCACCGCGGTGCGTAACAGAAAATTATTCTTCAATTCTCATGGAATTGTCTCATAAAATGAAGACCTACTGGTGTCGAATACGTGCAATGAAGGTGGTCAAATTCGCTGAATTCACTATGAAGAATTGGCGGCAATGCCTCATCATGTGTTTCCTGGCTTTTGAAGGAAAACAAATGTCCTCAACACATACTGTGTTGCCATGGGGGGCCCAAGCTCGCATTACGCGCCACAGGTAGCCCAGGCTTGGAGGGTAACAAAAAAAGGAGGTAAGGATTTGTATGAAAATCTTGATAACAAACACTCAAGAAGATATTTACACACAAAAGTTCTCAATAAAAAAGCCGTACTTTATTTTCCTGGTGACTTTCTCGCTTTCTGTGCGGTAATTTGCCTGATTTAGCACGATTTAAGGGACTTCTCGGCTTCCCGTAGTCTCCTTCGCAGCCGCTCGGGCCGGAGTCACGCAACGCTCCCCGTCCCCGTGGGTTACGGGGAGCGTTGCGTGACTCCGGCCCGAGCGGCTGCGAAGGAGACTAGGCTTCCCGGGCAAGATTCCTAATTTCGGTCCCGTAGTCGAAAAGACGAGCGCAAGCTTCGGCGGACAACTGTCTGTTCTAGAAATGCGAAGGATATGTTTCTCATTCGAGCCGAAAAGATAATGCTTCGAGCAAGCTGATCAGACAGGGAGGAACACAGACTAGACTGTGCTCTTTTCATTGCAAGGAAAAACTGCGCAGCGACTCGCTTTTCAGTGATAAAAAGGCTTCCGAGTACATCATGCTCCGTGAATCCCAGCATAGTTAATCTATGATCCCAGCCAGGAAGATTGCGGCAGCCTCTCAAACAACAACATCCCAAAACAGTTTTAAAAAGCTCAAAAAGATAAAACAAAATAAACAAGGTGAGTGAATTTCATTCATAGAGGTGACAAAAAACTAATATAACTTATTAAGACACAGCTTCTCGGTGCTGCTGTGTCTTTATTAGTTTTTTGTCACCTCTATTGTTACTTAATAGTTATTTGTTTATAAGTTAGTGATCCTGTATATTTCATTAAACTCCAATTTCGTATTAACCGTCACTTCTGAAGATGTATGCAGAAACATACGAAACGTCAAGTAAAAGATAATTTCCAGTATGCGTTTGTATCTGATGTTTGTCACCGGTGATTGTGTGTTGTTTCTGATAAAACTGAGATGGCCAAAGAAAAAGAATACTTATGGTATTGCAAATTATTGGTTGACTTTCAATACGAATACAGATTGCCACTTGTTGTTCTCACCAAACAAGTGGCGCATTTCTGCCGCAGAGTCAACATTTTTTAAAACCCGGTCAATTAATTCAAGAAAAAAACAAACAAAGAAACAAAGCCGATCGCCACGGTAAGAATATTTTTGAAAGCCCTATCGGTTTTTCCTCCGACCCGGTCATCCTTTTAAATAATGAACATTTCTTAACTTGACCAACGGTAGCTAAAATGGTGTTCAGTGCGTATGTTCAACAGCTGAGCGTGTGGAGCTCCGCGAGGGCGCGCACGCGGAGTACCATTGGTAAGAAAATATGATAACCCATCTGTGCAAGAAAATTTAGTTTTGTGACCGTACAACCGTGCGTACGTCCACCCTTCCATGTATGCCATTGTGAAAGTCTGTAGTGCAACCCGCGTTTTTTGGCGGGAACATCGAAATAAAAAAAAAATCGTTTACGACATGTCAATAAAAGTAGGTTTAAACAGGAACCCATGACCCGGAGCCTACAGCTCCCATACTGGGCCTATGTAAGGGCATTTGTACAGACCGATCTATTTTTAGACTATCTTTTCCGGAAAAAACAAAGGCAGTTCCGGTTCGGTGACCCTATGACGTCAGCTTAATTTCTTGTAATTGGTCATCGGGCTCCTGTGGGAGTCTCATTCGCGGGAAATTCAATCTAAAAATAAATCGGTCTGTGAAAACGCCGTTACACGAACACAGTAGAGTTGCAGGCTCCGGGTCATGGGTTCCTGGTTTAAAAAGGAATTATGTGTCTCCACTTAACATACTAGAATCAGAAAATGGATATATTGGTGTACCTAAACTTATCGTCTGAAGTCAAATCAATTGTTTGACTTTCCATACGATAATTTATACTTTGTCGCTACTATATAACGGTCGCCTTTAACCTTCTCGCCCACTCTGTTGTCACTTAGTCCTTCTTTCTTTTTTCCTTTCGATTTCAGCTTCTTTATTTGTCAGCAATTTGTGTAGGTACTAACTATGATTTCTTTCCATGATATTACACAGTGAATTTTCGCTTTCCGGCCAAAAAAAATTAGTTTAGCAACGCGTAACGGAATCATTTACCATATAAGGTCAAACTAAGATATATGAGCTGATAACCGAGATTGAGTAAACCAATCAGAGCTCGCGAAATGCATTATCCGAGGTTGAGAATTTAATAAATAGTATTAAACATTGAATTTTCAACCGGTTAATACATTTCTCGTGCTCTGATTGGTGCACGCAATCGCGGTTATCAGCTCATATATCCAAGTTTGACCTTATATGACAATGGATTGCGCAAAGCCAGAAAGCGAAATTTCTCTCTGATTAAAGCAAAAAGAAAAACCTCTTTATGGAAAGTTTGGATCAATTCCGACGTTTAAAAGTACGCGAAAAGGCAAGAAGGTTTTTGTGACGAGCCTGCGTCTGTCTGACCACAAGCAGGAACCCATGACATGGAGCCTCCAATTCTACTGTGTTCGTGTAACGGCGTTTTCACAGACCGATTTATTTTTAGATTGAATTTCCCGCGAATGAGACTCCCACAGGAGCCCGATGACCAATGACAAGACAAGGTATTACACATCATCGCATCTTCATGAAGTTTTTTCGATTTCAGTCGGATTTTCTCGCTTTTTTCGCTCGTAATTCGCACTTCCAAAATTATGGAGTTTAAAGTGGTACTATGATCAAAAAATCATTTCCTTTTTTTCTTCCGATTTTGAAAGCGTGTTCGCTTAACACCCAACTGGCAAAATTTTGAGCTTTGAATTTTATCCGAAGGCTGTTTATTTTGAGTGTTAGTTTTGGATTTGACGGTCCGCCATTACTCACGTTCAAAACTGACCGATAGGACATGAGAGGGTTGGATCTAGAGAAAATAACGTCATTTACTCACTAGCTTAACATTTCAGCGTGTAAACGCAATTTACTATATATACAAAACACGGGTTTAAAAGTCTGAAAGCCCGAAACTCCCGTGCTGCATATTAATTCAGCCGCGTACACACGCATTGCATTCCTAAACTAGTGAGTCTTTGACGTCATTTTCTCCTCAACCCAGCTCTCTCAAGATTTTAAAATTAGTAATGGCGGATCAATAAATAAGAAAATTCCAGTTAAAATAAACAGGTGTCTTTTTAAAATCAGAACTTAAAACTTGGGTCAGTTAGTGTTTAGTTAACATAGTTTTGAAATCCAAAGGAAAAACAAATTTTTTTTTTGGTCGTAGTACCACTTTAAGGAATTTAATAAAACAGCTATTCCATTTGCGCTTGTTGGATATGAGACTGATTATTTATTATAGCCAACTCGACGCTACGCACCACGTCGGCTACTTACCATCTCATATTCAATACGCGCTCATGGAACAATTGTTAATTAATTAATGATTATTGTAAATAAAGATTCGTTGTTGTTGTTGTTGTTGTTATTGTTATGGTTAATTGACACATATCAAAACAAGGTATACGCTGACCAGTATCACGTAACCATATCGTGTGCTCGAATTTAAACCTCATGGAGGTCTTTTTTTAAGTTGACCGCTGACCAGGTACTGGTTTTCGATTCTTGTGTAAATAATATGATTATAAGAAGTTTAAAGAACAAATGAAGATAGGTTTCAAGGATTAACAGCTGCCAGTAATTACGTCAGTTAAGCTAGTCTAGCTACTTAAGCTTTCGATCCATACCACTTAGGCCATTAGGCTACTTGTATTTTCTATTTTTTTTTTCCTTCCGAAGTTCGACCAAAAGATCGGCCATTTTTGAAAATTTTGCCTTGGTCTCCCCATTCCTATTTTGCGAAAAATGGCCATTTCGATACTTTAAAAAAATACTATTTCTCGTCTTATAGGTGTTTTTTAAAGTAGTTTTTTGCATAGCGTTAATCTAGGATAGTTAAGCTTTAGATCCATGCTAATTAGGCCATTAGGCGACTTGTATTTCCTAGTTTGTTTGACTTCAAAAGTTCGACCAAAAAATTGGCCATTTGTGAAAATTTTCCCTTGGTCCCCCCTTTGCTATTTTGCGAAAAATGGCCATTTTCGATACTTTTAGAAAAAAATGTTATTTCTTGTCTTATAGGTATTTTTTTCAAGCGGTTTTTTGCATAGCGCAAATCTAGGATAGTTAAGCTTTCGATCCATACTAATTTGGCCATTAGGCGACTTGTATTTCCTAGTTTTTTTGCCTTCCGAACTTCGACAAAAAAACTGGCTATTTTTGAAAAATTTCCCTTGGTCCCCGCTTTGCTATTTTGCGAAAAATGGCAATTTTCGATACTTTGAGAAAAAATGAAATATTTGCTTGCGAATAGGATTTTTATGCCTTTCACTTGGCTGCGCTGCCGGTTAGTCATTGTTTTTGCATATGTTTTACTAGTGCGTGACAACATCCTGGCATTATAGGAGGTTATATTAGGGTTTATGCAATCAGTAGTACCCCCTTTTTAAGTGTTTTAATTCTGTGGGCAAAATTACAAGGCCATTCTTTTGTAAAAAAGATTACAGAGTGACATGCTATCTAACCTTGATGCTCGAGCGGACGCGAACTTTAACCTGCAGGGCAGCGCTCTTGTGCAGTTACACGGCATTGGCGGTGGTACTGTGTCAAAGCTTCGGTCTTTTGACCTTCAGGTAACTTGTCACAAACACCTCTCCTGATGCACAGGCAGCCCAAGCTCGGTATACGATTTATAGAATTTGTATGGGAACTTTGAGCTTATAAATGCTAAAAAAGGCTGTAAATGTAGAAGTAAAGTTCGCTTACCTCTACGTACAGTTGTCCTCGTCTTTTCTGTGCAATCGGAGGGCAAACTGTGTCCATTTTAGCCGGGTTTGTGGCTTTCGAATTTTTACGATGTCGTTAGTTGTCATTTCCCTCATAAAGAGAAGAAAGGCTGGTGACTCGCGGCCACTTCGTCCCACAAATTGCTCGCGCATCACAAAGCAACGGTCCGAATCGCCGTAAAAACACCACAGCCTTAAGGCCAGATAAATTTCCTATCACATCAACTCCACTCCGGGACCACACAATGATTTTCGGCGGAAAAATTTCAAATAATGTTCGGCTTTCTACAATCTTCGCATGCGTTCAGCTAGATGTGTGGCTACGGCCGTTGTAGCTTGATGGCGATCGTATTACATTCTGCACTCTCATTGGACACTTTGAAACACTTGGCCGATGAGAAAGCAGAATGTAATACGATCGCCATCAGGCTATAACGGCCGTAGCCACACATCTAGCTGAACACATGGGAAGATTATAGAAAGCCGAACATTATTGGAATTTATCCGCCAAAAATCGCTGTGTGGTCCCAGTGTGGAGTTGATGAGATAGGAAATTTATCTGGCCCTAAGGCTGTGGTGTTTTTATGGCGATTCAGACCGTTGCTTTGTGATGCAATTTGTGAGAGCAATTCGTGGGACAAGATCGCCGTGAGTCACCAGCCTTTTTTTTCTTTATGAGGGGAAATGACAACTAACGACATCGTAAAAATTCGAAAGCCACAAACCCGGCTAAAACGGACACAGTTTGCCCTCCGATTGCACAGAAAAGACGAGGACAACTGTACGTAGATGTAAGCGAAGTATATTTCTACATTTACAGCTTATTTTAGCTTTTATAAGCTTAACGTTAATTTTCCCATACAAATTCGTATACCGAGCTTGGGCCGCCTGTGCTTGATGTTGTTATCTTAGAGATTGGTACCAATGATCTTTCTCTGGAGCCACCTGAAGTTGTGGGTTCAGCCATCGTAGAGCTGGTATGGTTACTTTTAGACAGTTTTTTAGTTCGCATCGTCGGTGTTTGTCGTGTCATTCCACGTGGCATTTTGGAAATGTCACACATTTCAGCGTCGCCTTTTGCTCAGCGCGCACAAATTTTGAATCATTATGTTAGTGTTGCCTTAGACGACATTCCAAATGTTTTCTGTTGGCGCCATAAGACTTTTTCTCACCCATCTAAGAATGTTTACTTGGCTGATGGCGTACACCTCAACCCTTCGGGACAATATCATTTATGTCGGAGTTATCGGGCGACATTTTGAAAGGCTTGTCCTTTCTTTAAGTTTAGTTTACTTGTCATGGGTTTGTTTTGTCCTTGTGTTTTTAGCAGCTGCAGGGTTAGGGTTTAGGGTTAGGGTTAGGGTTAGGGTTAGCTGTGGCTTAGTCCACTTATTTATTATTGAGGATTAGTCCTCTTATGGTTCGTCCATTGTCATTATTAAGGATTTATCCTTACAATACTTTTTGAGGATTCGTCCTCTTGCTTCTGGTGGATTCGTCCACTGTTGCCATCGAGGTTTTTGTTTTAACCTCTTATTTATTTATTTGTTATTTGGCATTTATAGGGGAGTTTTTTGCGTCGACTTAGTGTCTGACAGACTTTCCCTGCCTCAATTTTATTGTGTTATATATAGGATTCGTCCATTAATTTTATTTTGACGATTCGTCCTCTGGCTATCAGCGGTTCGTCCACTGTTGGCTTTGGGGTTTTCAACCTCATTTATTTTATTTTGGCATTTGTGTTTCGACTTCGTGTCTGACAGACTTTTCCTTCCAAAACTTTTTAATTTTTCCCATTACTAGTTTGTAGTAAAACAATTAGTTTCATTAGTTTATTTTAATTGAAATTTCTTTCTGCCAGTCCTCTCTCTTTTCGTTTGCGAACACTTTTTTAAGGTCATAAGTGTTCTCAATGGTGGAGGGACGTGATATCTCCAGCCTTTTGTCATCCAACCCGTTGCTCGTTGACTGTTCCTCCGACTTTGCGCAATTTTTGTCTTTTAACCCGGCCAAGAAGAGATTCATTTGGAATGGCTCTGTGGAAGAGCTTTCAAGGTTTATTGAAATCAAGTTTGCGATGGGAAATGATTGTGATGGCGGCGGATTTGTTAAATCGAATACTGATTCATGTGCCGTTTTTAAGTTGCCTAATGTGACTTTTAACTTTTATCCTAATACTAGGACGCTTCAAATTCAGGGCAGCGCTTGTATCGACGTTAGAAACCATCTAGAGGAGGTTGTTAGTCATCTGAAGTCGAAGGATAAGAAGGAGAGCGAGGAAGCCATTTCTATTGAGGACAACAACCAGAGTAGTGTCCCGGCGGTGAATGGCCTGGAGGAAAGTAGTGGCAGCCTAGATGTCAATGAGACAAATGTTCCAGCGAATTTTTCAAATGATGCTGATCTATTAACGTTTGACCCGGAGTCCATTAGAAATGAATTTCATAAGTTACGGTCAGTGATAAACTTTATTCACAGTAAAGTTGAATCCCCAGGGGAACATTGTCAAACAGCCTTGTTGCAAAAGATTGATGAATATAAATTGAAGTGTTCCATGTACGAAGAGAAACTTCAAGGCCTTGAAGCTGAAAGAGCTAGTCTGCTGGAAGCCCTAAGAATTCTCTCCACGGAGCATGTAACACCATCTACGATTGTACACAATTCTCAGTCTTCAGCAGATCAGTGGCGGACAGTTCCTTCCAGATTTCAAGGGTGTCAAATCAATCGACGAAAAAGAAAAAGAAAGGCAAACAAAAAATGTCGCAGGAATAGCGAGTAGCCCAAAATACAAGAGGACACGAGTCTGGTTCCGCTCCTGACGTGGATCAAACGACCGCCAAACGACCTGTTGTCGTCATTGCTGGAGACTCCTTGGTAAAAAACGTGCAAGGCTGGCGAGTTTCCAACGGTAAGCGAGTCAAACCCGTAGTGAAGTCTTTTTCTGGAGCTTCTGTCAATGACATGTTTGGTTATATTCAGCCAACAATTAGACAGCACCCTGAACATATAATCCTTCACGTGGGAACTAATGACCTTAAGAATGCAGGCCCAAGGAAAGAAGCAGAAAAAATTGTTGATCTTGGCAACCTTGTGGGAATGATTTCCGTACAGGTCCCTACTTCATTATGCATGCAGAATAAATTAATTATTTATTCGCGCTATTGTTTTGTAGAGCAATACGTATACCCAAGACAACCGAATATATACATGGGTAATTTGTACTTACGGGATGAATAAAAACGGATCTCATTTTTTCTCTCCCTCCCTTTCTCTCTTCTTTCCCTTCATCGCCCACACCGTTACTCGTTTTTGTCCCAGCTTTCCTCTTTCTGTCCCTTCGTCTTGTTCTTATTTCCAGATCCCGCTCGGCTTTTTCGGCCCTTTTATCCCATGATATGTCACTCGCAGCTTGCCTTGAACTCCGACCCACTGTAAACCTTTGGATTACTTGTCCCTGTTCTTTACCACTGAGCTAATATGTCAAGTTGCTAATTCACACCTTGAAAATGATATTTATTTTGAATTCTGGCTGACCATTTACATAACAATGATACGTAATTATATACACGTGCCGCGCCGAGCACCTACAATCCAACTTACACTTGTAGGTTACCGTTAAGAGATCCCTGTTTTACTACTCTTGAAACAGCCCACCCTTTAATAATGCTAACCGTAACCCTAATTACGACTGAAGGCACTGTTTAGGCTTAAGGTTAGTCCTTGTGATAGTTTTAGGTTTTCCAGTATTGCTATGAACTGTGACCTGCTTTTCCTTCATGCCCCGTGCGTGCGGCACACTTATAAGTTCACTGCGAGGAAGAGTATACCGCGCTAAAGTCTGATTGGTGCATCTTTTATGGGAAACTTTCATGCACGAGTTCATTGCAATTAAAATCGTTTCATGTTTCCCTTCTTTTGAAGCAAACTTGTGTCTTCGTAGTAATCAAGATGGCTACCGAAGTAAAAGCGTCACGGCAATGGGAGATTTGATCATTTGGAAATTGTCCCTGCTTTATAACCTTAGTTTCCAGAGTTGTACATAGAGTGGTGCAAAGAAAGCAATTTACTTTCGTCTTCCGTGTCCAAAATCTGTGTGAAAACGGAGTCAGTTGGCAAAGACAAAGTGCCGCATCGGGAGATGGATCTATTTCGCGATGCTCAAGAAAAAACTGCAATGGATAGTCTTCAATCCGCCAGAACACATATTAATTTTCTGACCGTAAACTTTCCTTGAAAAAATATTAGCCCT
>NC_090874.1:45359958-45407458 GCF_036669935.1 Montipora foliosa | reverse complement strand
GTGCCCCTGTGATAAAAAAACCACTTCCTTATTTCCTTCAGATTTTGAAAGTGTGTTTGCTTAACACCTGACTGGCAAAAGTTTGAGCTTTGATTTTTATCCAAAGGCCGTTTACTTTGAGTGTACGTTTTGGATTTCACGGTCCGCCATTACTCACGTTCAAAACTGACCGATTGGACCTCAGACGGTTGGATCCAGGGAAAAGTGACGTCAGAGGCTCACTAGCTGAAAATTTCAGGGTGTGAACGCAGCTTATTATATATGCAAAGCGTGAGTTTAAAAGTCTGAAAGCCCAAAACCCCCGTGCTGCATATTAATTCTGCGGCGTACACAAATATTGCATTCTTAAACTAGTGAGCCTTTGACGTCATTTTCTCCTCGATCCAGCTCTCTCAAGAACATAATGTTAGTAATGGCGGACCATTAAATAGGAAAATTACAGTTAAAATAAAGAAGTGTCTTTTTGAAATCAAGGCTTAAAACGTGGGTCACTTAGTGTTTTGTTAACATAGTTTTGAAATCCAAAGAAAAATATGAGTTGATTTTTTGGTCACAGGGGCACTTTAAAAACAAATGGAGGCTTTTTCTTCGTTAAACTTGGTTTGCTCGCACCAGGTAAGCCCCTAGCTCATATCCTTTTCTTTCTATAAATGTTTTCCAATTTTTTTTCAGCCTAAATCACCCACCCATCTTCTTCCAGTGGTTAATACCCGTTTCCTAAGTAATTTCAGTCTGTTTGTTAAGTAAAATGTATCGAATAGTATAGAATGTGTTTTGTACAGTCAATTTGTGATTGTTTTGTAATCTGCAAATACTCGCTCCGAATATCATAAATTTATACCTTTATAGCAATAATTAATAAGATTGTATTGTAAGTTGTGCAAGTAAGCATTGTACTGTAAGTCGTGTTTTAATAATAATAAAAAATAAAAAACACGGTACCAGAAGTGCCGGAATCACACGTACCCGTACCACAGGTGCCAGTGCCAGTATCACAAGTGCCCGTTACCGCCTGCTAGCCAGGAAGTTGCCTTTCCTCCGGGATTGTTAGATATCCTTGTTCCCAGGGTCGCAGATGAGGTAACCAAACGTTTAACGCCTGTATATGCATCAGCATCTAACAACGGAGAGGTTATTCAGCCTCCCGAAGTCCCTCTCAGTTCTGCAGGTGATGGATCAGTAGAAGAAATGCCGATCATGGAAAATGTGTCTAGTTTATTCAACCACTCCCTTACAAGTGTTCAGTCGGCCCTCTCAGGTGAACCCAATCCTGTTATGCATAAGGCTCTACCCGACCACCTTTTTCGGTCAACCAGTCTGGCCATTGATTCTAGAGTGTCAGATAAGCTGAAATCTAAGATTTGGAATAACGAGTATTTTGATTTTAGTGCGTTTAGTTCTAATCCGGTTTTTGAAAATAAGTATCAGCTTACAATCAACAATTCTGATAAGGCCTTAGTACCATCCTTGTGTTTAGAACCTGTTTCTAAAACCAAAAAGTATCTTAGTATTGAATTGTGGCTTAATTGTTTTCATATATTTGTCGGAGTATATACTCAAAAATACCCCAATGAGGCCCCTGCCATTATGAAATATGAGGATGTTGTGCAGGACCTGGCAGTTCGGGGGCATAATTGGAAGTGTTATGATGAAAAACTTTCGTTTCCTGCGGCAGTCACAACCAACTGCATTCCTATGGAGCAATATCCATTGGGAGTTGTGGATACGTTCACAACAGACAACCGTAAGAAAGCCACAGCCACAGCACCCCTCGATCAGTCCAGGACTGGAGACGATAGTATCCCGAAAGGTTACTGTTTCAAGTACTTTGGCTGTGCTTTCAAATATTTTGTGTTATAAATGTGAGGGTTCGCATCAGACTAAGCTGTGAAATTTTCGTGCCAAAAGTAAAACATCCATTAATGCCTCCCAGCTTGCCACGTCAACCATTCCACTGCGGAACACTTAGTGTCTGGTTTTAAGTTTGGTTTTCCTATACACTATGGTGGTGCTACAATATCCCGTGATGCAACGAATTTGTTGTCGGCATCTCAAAATCCTGATGCAGTAGACATTAAGATTAAAAAAAAAAAAGAACTGGAAGCAGGTCGTTTAGCTGGACCCTTTCTCATCCCTCCTTTATCCCCATTTAGCATTTCGCCATTAGGGGTGGTTCCCAAAAAGAATCCGGGTGAATTTCGATTAATTCATCATTTATCGTATCCTAAGGGCTGTTCTGTTAATGATGGTATATCATCCGAGTGCACCAGTGTTTCACATGCTAACATCTCAGATGCGATTAAGCAGATTAAACTTGCTGGTGCGGGGTGTTTTTTATCAAAAACAGACATTAAAAATGCCTCCAGGATCATACCTATTCAGCCTCAGGATTATAATTTACTGGGTATGCAATGGCGGGGTAGGTACTATTATGATAGGTGCATGCCTATAGGTTGCGCGAGCTCCTGCAAAACCTTTGAGACATTCAGTGCCGCATTGGAATAGATTGCACAGAACAAGCTCAACATTCGTCATATTTTACATCTTCTTGATGGCTTTTTAATTATTGCTCCATCATATAAGCTATGTCAAGCGCAGTTATCTCTATTTGTAGATCTTTGTAGTAACTTGGGTGTCCCCATAGCACCTGAGAAAACCTGTGGGCCAAGCACCACTCTATGTTTTGCGGGAATTGAATTAGACTCAGTTTTCTTTGAGGCTCGTCTGCCTATGGAAAAAATTACCAAGTGTCTGTCCAGTATCTCTAATTTCCTTAAACGTAAAAAGGTCACCTTAAAAGAGATTCAGTCTTTAACAGGCTTGCTCAATTTTGCTTGCTCATTAGTGATGCCAGGACGAGCTTTTTTGCGGGGGTTAATTGATCTCACAGAGGGAGTTCGGTTTCCTTATCATGTCATTCAGATGACGAGTGAAGTTAAGGCTGATTTAGCTGTTTGGCAATCCTTTTTAACAGGCTTCAATGGGAAATCTTTCTTTCTGGATGACACTTGGCATAGTTCAGAGAAATTAAACCTCTTTACAGATGCCTCTGGGTCATTAGGTTTTGGTGCAGTGTTTGGTAGTAAATAGTGCTATGGGGCATGGCCAGCAAGCTGGATTAATCGTAATATTGCATTGTTAGAGTTTTACCCCATTGTGCTTAGTTTATCCCTATGGGGCAGCGAAATGCAGAATCGATGTATCTTGTTCTTTACGGATAACGAGGCCCTTGTCCACGTCATCAATAAGCAGGCTTGCAAGGAAGTTAGTGTTGGTGTGTCTACGAAATAATATCGTGTTTAAGGCTAAGCACATACGGGGCAGATCCAAAAATTCCATCTATTAACACCACTTCATATGGACCAGGCACCAACGGACATTCCTCTTAATCTGCAACCTCAGAACTGGCAAACATAGTATCCACACTCGTTAAGTCTAGCAGCCTTCATCCATCACCACTTATAAAAGGGCGTGGAAGCTGGTTTACCAATTTCTTCATGCTACTTTGCCTGGTGTCCCAGGTTCTCTCCCAGTTTCTCCTCCTACCCTAGCACTATTCATAGCATATTGTTTGATCATAAATATGCCCCATCCACAGTAAATACGTATGTTGCAGCCTTGGGTTACTGCCACAAACTAGTAGGTTTTTTCGATCCGACAAAAATATTTTTTATTATTCAAATGCTGAAAGGTTATGGCAAGATTGGATCTCGTCTAGACAGTAGGCTACCCATTACCTTGAAAGAAGTTAAAAATTTCGTATACTGCGTGGCACTTGTTACTACAATAAGAAAATAAAAGTTGAGAATGTTGCTGAAAGTGCCAAAATCTTAACAAATGTCCAGACGTTTCGGGACTGTGCCCTTCATTCCAACTGAACATTCCACTGATGAAGGGCACAGTCCCGAAACGTCTGGACATTTGTTAAGATTTTGGCACTTTCAGCAACATTCTCAACTTTTATTTACCCATTACCTTGCCTATTCTTCATCGGATAGTGATATCAGCAGTCCAGCTTTCTGACAGCCACTATAATATTTGTCAATTCAGAGCCATGTGCCCACTGGCATTTTTTGCCTTTTTGAGGGTGGGTGAAATTACAGCTTCGGCATCTGGACACACTCTACAACTCAACCAACTTACTAAGTTCGTCAATCAAAAACAGGAAATAGTGGCCCTAAAGGTCACGTGTTTCAATTCTAAACACAACTACAACCAGCGTCCGTTCTCTTTGGAGATTTCTCGCCAGGAAGTTTGTTGTCCAGTTCAGCTCTTGCTTGAATTTTTACACCTCAGGGGTAATAAACCCGGGCCTCTTTTCAGTATGAGGGATGGTTTCCCAGTGTCAAGATCTGTTTTTTCAGAGAGACTTTTCTTTTGTATTAAATATTGTGGACATGACCCTTCACGTTACAAGGGTCGCAGTTTTCGAATTGGGGGAATGTTTGACGCGCAGATCCGAACTTTAGGACGCTGGAAATCTCATGCGTTTCTGAAATATATTCGTATTCAGTCGCTATCCATTTAATTTTCTTCTACAATGCATATTTCCAATAGCACCTTGCAGGGGAAGTTGTTATTAGAATTAACTCTGAGTTGGAAAACTGATTAGCAAGGGCAGCAGTTCTCTCTAATTCAGTGTTCTTACCATAGTGATGTTTTACAACCACATTACATATATTCGGTTTCAAGTTTGCTGCATGCAAGGGCTGTGTTTCACTTGATGTCCGTTGCAAGGTTATCATGCCTGTCAAAGTTAACTATTTTTGAAGAGAAGTATAAGCCTGATTAGCAAGGGCAACAGTCTTGTGTTTTTCTTTTGTGATAACAAGTTACCTTAATATTAAAACTGTTAGCAAGGGCAACAGTTTGTGTGTGCTACGTTTCCCTTGGGTTGGGTGAGCATCATAATTTCTTAAATTAGGATGCTTTTGGCGTTTTTGGAGCCCTAACCTTTACTGGGCAAGGAATAATTTCACACTCACTTTGGAGGTTGGTTGGCTGCATCTTGATATGCTTTAAGGTGACAGCGCGATGCTGTTAGTGAGTTTCAAATGTGCTAGTCAGTACTTGGCTGTGTAGCCGCGCCATGCAGTTCCAGTCGAGACCCACAAATTGACCCTTGCTCACCATAGAGTCTCCAGTAGCTCAGTGGTTAGAGCATCTGACTAGACCACGGAGGGTCGTGCGTTCAAATCCCATCTGGGACTAGGATATTTTTCCGAGTCTACATTTCTCCTTACATTTAATATCATTGTTGTTGTTTCATCTTTCACACAATTTTGTATATGTAAGATTAAAGCGGGTATGGGTTTTTGCCCATAGGCAATTACTCCAAATTGGTATATGTTATATTAATGTTGCTTGGTCCCAGTAAACGAGCATCGGGTAAAGAAGCACCCTGTATGTATTGTTTAGCAGCGAAGGGAAAGGCATAAGAGAAATATTTGCTTGCAAATAGGATTTTTATGCCTTCCACTGGGCTCCGCTGCCGCTTAGTCATGGTTTTTGCTTATGTTTTTCGCAAAGGTATCAAAAATGGCCATTTTTTGCAAGGTAGCAAACGGGGGACCAAGGAAAATTTTTCAAAAATCGCCGATTTTTGTGTCGAACTTTCAAAGGCTAAAAAAATAGGAACTACAAATCGACTGATGGCCTAATTAGTATGAATTGAAAGCTAAACTATCCTAGATTTGTGTGATGCAAAAAACCGCATAAGAAAAGACGTATTATAGGAGAATTACCATTTTTCGCAAAACTACCAAAAATGGCTGTTTTTCCCGAAGTACCAAAGGGGGGAGCAAGGGATATTTTTCAAAATTCGCCGATATTTTGGTCAATCTTCTAAAGGCTAAAGAAATAGGAAATAGAAGTCACCTGATGGCCTAATTAGTATGGATTAAAAGCTAAACTATCCTAAATTTGTGCCATGCAAAAAACCGCATGAATTAAAAAAGACCTATTAGAGGAGAAATAACATTTTCCGCAAAAGTATCAAAACTGGCCATTTTGGCAAAGTAGCAAAGGGGGGAGCAAGGGATATTTTTCAAAAATCGCCGATATTTTGGTCGAACTTCTCAAGACTAAAAAAATAGGAAATACAAGTCGCCTAATGGACTAATTAGTATGATTGAAATTTAAACTATCCTAAATTTATGCTATGCAAAAAACCGCACGAATTAAAAAAGACCTATTAGAGGAGAAATCACATTTTTCGCAAAAGTATCAAAAATGGCCATTTTTCGCAAAGTAGCAAACGGAGGACCAAGGAAAATTTTTCAAAAATCGCCGATTTTTTTGTCAAAATTCCGAAGGAAATACAAGTCGCTTCATGCCTTAATTAGTATGGATTAAAAGCTAAACTACCCTAGATTTGTGCTATGCAAAAAACCGCATGAAAAAAGACCTATTAGACGAGAAATAACATTTTTCGCAAAAGTATCAAAAATGGCCATTCTTCGCAAAGTAGCAAAGGGGGGACCAAGGGAAATTTTTCAAAAATCGCCAATTTTTTAATCGAACTTCCGAAGGCTAAAAAAATAGAAAATGCAAGTCGCTTGATGGCCTAATTAGTATGGATTGAAAGCTAAACTATCCTAGATTTGTGCTATGCAAAAAACCGCATGAAAAAAGACCTATTAGAGGAGAAATAACATTTTTCGCAAAAGTATCAAAAATGGCCATTTTTCGCAAAGTAGCAAATGGGGGACCAAGGGAAATTTTTCAAAAATCGCCAATTTTTTGGTCGAACTTCCGAAGGCTACAAAAATAGGAAATACAAGTCGCCTGATGGCCTAATTAGTATGGATTGAAAGCTAAACTATCCTAGATTTGTGCTATGCAAAAAACCGAATAAAAAAAGACCTATTAGAGGAGAAATAACATTTTTCGCAAAGTAGCAAAGGGGGGACCAAGGGAAATTTTTCAAAAATCGCCGATTTTTTGGTCGAACTTCCGAAGGCTAAAAAAATAGGAAATACAAGTCGCCTGATGGCCTAATTAGTATGGATTGAAAGCTAAACTATCCTAGATTTGTGCTATGCAAAAAACCGCATGAAAAAAGACCTATTAGGGGAAAAATAACATTTTTCGCAAAAGTATCAAAAATGGCTCTTTTTCGCAAAGTAGCAAAGGGGGGACCAAGGGAAATTTTTCAAAAATCGCCGATTTTTGGTCGAAGTTCCGAAGGCTAAAAAAATAGGAAATACAAGTCGCCTGATGGCCTAATTAGTATGGATTAAAAGCTAAACTATCCTAGCTTTGTGCTATGCAAAAAACCGCATGAAAAAAGACCTATTAGAGGAGAAATAACATTTTTCGCAAAAGTATCAAAAATGGCACTTTTTCGCAAAGTGGCAAAGGGGGGACCAAGGGAAATTTTTCAAAAATCGCCGATTTTTGGTCGAACTTCCGAAGGCTAAAAAAATAGGAAATACAAGTCGCCTGATGGCCTAATTAGTATGGATTGAAAGCTAAACTATCCTAGATTTGTGCTATGCAAAAAACCGCATGAAAAAAGACCTATTAGAGGAGAAATAACATTTTTCGCAAAAGTATCAAAAATCGCCATTTTTCGCAAAGTACCAAATGGGGGACCAAGGCAAATTTTTCCAAAAATCGCCGATTTTTTTGTCGAACTTCCGAAGGCTAAAAAAATAGGAAATACAAGTCGCCTGATGGCCTAATTAGTATGGATTGAAAGCTAAACTATCCTAGATTTGTGCTATGCAAAAAACCGCATGAAAAAAGACCTATTAGAGGAGAAATAACATTTTTCGCAAAAGTATCAAAAATGGCCATTTTTCGCAAAGTAGCAAAGGGGGAACCAAGGGAAATTTTTCAAAAATCGCCGATTTTTTGGTCGAACTTCCGAAGGCTAAAAAAATAGGAAATACAAGTCGCCTGATGGCCTAATTAGTATGGATTGAAAGCTAAACTATCCTAGATTTGTGCTATGCAAAAAACCGCATGAAAAAAGACCTATTAGAGGAGAAATAACATTTTTCGCAAAAGTATCAAAAATGGCCATTTTTCGCAAAGTAGCAAAGGGGGGACCAAGGGAAATTTTTCAAAAATCGCCGATTTTTGGTCGAACTTCCGAAGGCTAAAAAAATAGGAAATACAAGTCGCCTGATGGCCTAATTAGTATGGATTGAAAGCTAAACTATCCTAGATTTGTGCTATGCAAAAAACCGCATGAAAAAAGACCTATTAGAGGAGAAATAACATTTTTCGCAAAAGTATCAAAAATGGCCATTTTTCGCAAAGTAGCAAAGGGGGGACAAAGGGAAATTTTTCAAAAATCGCCGATTTTTTGGTCGAACTTCCGAAGGCTAAAAAAATAGGAAATACAAGTCGCCTGATGGCCTAATTAGTATGGATTGAAAGCTAAACTATCCTAGATTTGTGCTATGCAAAAAACCGCATGAAAAAAGACCTATTAGAGGAGAAATAACATTTTTCGCAAAAGTATCAAAAATGGCCATTTTTCGCAAAGTAGCAAAGGGGGGACCAAGGGAAATTTTTCAAAAATCGCCGATTTTTTGGTCGAACTTCCGAAGGCTAAAAAAATAGGAAATACAAGTCGCCTGATGGCCTAATTAGTATGGATTGAAAGCTAAACTATCCTAGATTTGTGCTATGCAAAAAACCGCATGAAAAAAGACCTATTAGAGGAGAAATAACATTTTTCGCAAAAGTATCAAAAATGGCCATTTTTCGCAAAGTAGCAAAGGGGGACCAAGGGAAATTTTTCAAAAATCGCCGATTTTTTGGTCGAACTTCCGAAGGCTAAAAAAATAGGAAATACAAGTCGCCTGATGGCCTAATTAGTATGGATTGAAAGCTAAACTATCCTAGATTTGTGCTATGCAAAAAACCGCATGAAAAAAGACCTATTAGAGGAGAAATAACATTTTTCGCAAAGTAGCAAAGGGGGGACCAAGGGAAATTTTTCAAAAATGGCCGATTTTTTGGTCGAACTTCCGAAGGCTAAAAAAATAGGAAATACAAGTCGCCTGATGGCCTAATTAGTATGGATTGAAAGCTAAACTATCCTAGATTTGTGCTATGCAAAAAACCGCATGAAAAAAGACCTATTAGAGGAGAAATAACATTTTTCGCAAAAGTATCAAAATGGCCATTTTTTGCAAAGTAGCAAAGGGGGGACCAAGGGAAATTTTTCAAAAATCGCCGATTTTTTGGTCGAACTTCCGAAGGCTAAAAAAATAGGAAATACAAGTCGCCTGATGGCCTAATTAGTATGGATTGAAAGCTAAACTATCCTAGATTTGTGCTATGCAAAAACCCGCATGAAAAAAGACCTATTAGAGGAGAAATAACATTTTTCGCAAAAGTATCAAAAATGGCCATTTTTCGCAAAGTAGCAAAGGGGGGACCAAAGGAAATTTTTCAAAAATCGCCGATTTTTTGGTCGAACTTCCGAAGGCTAAAAAAATAGGAAATACAAGTCGCCTGATGGCCTAATTAGTATGGATTGAAAGCTAAACTATCCTAGATTTGTGCTATGCAAAAAACCGCATGAAAAAAGACCTATTAGAGGAGAAATAACATTTTTCGCAAAAGTATCAAAAATGGCCATTTTTCGCAAAGTAGCAAAGAGGGAACCAAGGGAAATTTTTCAAAAATGGCCGATTTTTTGTCGAACTTCCGAAGGCTAAAAAAATAGGAAATACAAGTCGCCTGATGGCCTAATTAGTATGGATTGAAAGCTAAACTATCCTAGATTTGTGCTATGCAAAAAACCGCATGAAAAAAGACCTATTAGAGGAGAAATAACATTTTTCGCAAAAGTATCAAAAATGGCCATTTTTCGCAAAGTAGCAAAGGGGGGACCAAGGGAATTTCTTCAAAAATCGCCGATTTTTTGGTCGAACTTCCGAAGGCTAAAAAAATAGGAAATACAAGTCGCCTGATGGCCTAATTAGTATGGATTGAAAGCTAAACTATCCTAGATTTGTGCTATGCAAAAAACCGCATGAAAAAAGACCTATTAGAGGAGAAATAACATTTTTCGCAAAAGTATCAAAAATGGCCATTTTTCGCAAAGTAGCAAAGGGGGGACCAAGGGAAATTTTTCAAAAATCGCCGATTTTTTGGTCGAACTTCCGAAGGCTAAAAAAATAGGAAATACAAGTCGCCTGATGGCCTAATTAGTATGGATTGAAAGCTAAACTATCCTAGATTTGTGCTATGCAAAAAACCGCATGAAAAAAGACCTATTAGAGGAGAAATAACATTTTTCGCAAAGTAGCAAAGGGGGGACCAAGGGAAATTTTTCAAAAATCGCCGATTTTTTGGTCGAACTTCCGAAGGCTAAAAAAATAGGAAATACAAGTCGCCTGATGGCCTAATTAGTATGGATTGAAAGCTAAACTATCCTAGATTTGTGCTATGCAAAAAACCGCATGAAAAAAGACCTATTAGAGGAGAAATAACATTTTTCGCAAAAGTATCAAAAATGGCCATTTTTCGCAAAGTAGCAAAGGGGGGACCAAGGGAAATTTTTCAAAAATCGCCGATTTTTTGGTCGAACTTCCGAAGGCTAAAAAAATAGGAAATACAAGTCGCCTGATGGCCTAATTAGTATGGATTGAAAGCTAAACTATCCTAGATTTGTGCTATGCAAAAAACCGCATGAAAAAAGACCTATTAGAGGAGAAATAACATTTTTCGCAAAAGTATCAAAAATGGCCATTTTTCGCAAAGTAGCAAAGGGGGGACCAAAGGAAATTTTTCAAAAATCGCCGATTTTTTGGTCGAACTTCCGAAGGCTAAAAAAATAGGAAATACAAGTCGCCTGATGGCCTAATTAGTATGGATTGAAAGCTAAACTATCCTAGATTTGTGCTATGCAAAAAACCGCATGAAAAAAGACCTATTAGAGGAGAAATAACATTTTTCGCAAAAGTATCAAAAATGGCCATTTTTGGCAAAGTAGCAAAGGGGGGACCAAGGGAAAATGTTCAAAAATGGCCGATTTTTTGGTCGAACTTCGGAAGGCTAAAAAAATAGGAAATACAAGTCGCCTGATGGCCTAATTAGTATGGATTGAAAGCTAAACTATCCTAGATTTGTGCTATGCAAAAAACCGCATGAAAAAAGACCTATTAGAGGAGAAATAACATTTTTCGCAAAAGTATCAAAAATGGCCATTTTTGGCAAAGTAGCAAAGGGGGGACCAAAGGAAATTTTTCAAAAATCGCCGATTTTTTGGTCGAACTTCCGAAGGCTAAAAAAATAGGAAATACAAGTCGCCTGATGGCCTAATTAGTATGGATTGAAAGCTAAACTATCCTAGATTTGTGCTATGCAAAAAACCGCATGAAAAAAGACCTATTAGAGGAGAAATAACATTTTTCGCAAAAGTATGAAAAATGGCCATTTTTCCAAAAGTAGCAAAGGGGGGACCAAGGGAAAATTTTCAAAAATCGCCGATTTTTTGGTCGAACTTTCGAAGGCTAAAAAAATAGGAAATACAAGTCGCCTGATGGCCTAATTAGTATGGATTGAAAGCTAAACTATCCTAGATTTGTGCTATGCAAAAAACCGCATGAAAAAAGACCTATTAGAGGAGAAATAACATTTTTCGCAAAGTAGCAAAGGGGGGACCAAAGGAAATTTTTCAAAAATCGCCGATTTTTTGGTCGAACTTCCGAAGGCTAAAAAAATAGGAAATACAAGTCGCCTGATGGCCTAATTAGTATGGATTGAAAGCTAAACTATCCTAGATTTGTGCTATGCAAAAAACCGCATGAAAAAAGACCTATTAGAGGAGAAATAACATTTTTCGCAAAAGTATCAAAAATGGCCATTTTTCGCAAAGTAGCAAAGGGGGGACCAAGGGAAATTTTTCAAAAATGGCCGATTTTTTGGTCGAACTTCCGAAGGCTAAAAAAATAGGAAATACAAGTCGCCTGATGGCCTAATTAGTATGGATTGAAAGCTAAACTATCCTAGATTTGTGCTATGCAAAAAACCGCATGAAAAAAGACCTATTAGAGGAGAAATAACATTTTTCGCAAAGTAGCAAAGGGGGGACCAAAGGAAATTTTTCAAAAATGGCCGATTTTTTGGTCGAACTTCCGAAGGCTAAAAAAATAGGAAATACAAGTCGCCTGATGGCCTAATTAGTATGGATTGAAAGCTAAACTATCCTAGATTTGTGCTATGCAAAAAACCGCATGAAAAAAGACCTATTAGAGGAGAAATAACATTTTTCGCAAAGTAGCAAAAAGGGGACCAAGGAAATTTTTTAAAAAATGGCCGATTTTTTGGTCGAACTTCCGAAGGCTAAAAAAATAGGAAATACAAGTCGCCTGATGGCCTAATTAGTATGGATTGAAAGCTAAACTATCCTAGATTTGTGCTATGCAAAAAAACGCATGAAAAAAGACCTATTAGAGGAGAAATAACATTTTTCGCAAAAGTATCAAAAATGGCCATTTTTCGCAAAGTAGCAAAGGGGGGACCAAGGGAAATTTTTCAAAAATGGCCGATTTTTTGGTCGAACTTCCGAAGGCTAAAAAAATAGGAAATACAAGTCGCCTGATGGCCTAATTAGTATGGATTGAAAGCTAAACTATCCTAGATTTGTGCTATGCAAAAAACCGCATGAAAAAAGACCTATTAGAGGAGAAATAACATTTTTCGCAAAGTAGCAAAGGGGGGACCAAAGGAAATTTTTCAAAAATGGCCGATTTTTTGGTCGAACTTCCGAAGGCTAAAAAAATAGGAAATACAAGTCGCCTGATGGCCTAATTAGTATGGATTGAAAGCTAAACTATCCTAGATTTGTGCTATGCAAAAAACCGCATGAAAAAAGACCTATTAGAGGAGAAATAACATTTTTCGCAAAAGTATCAAAAATGGCCATTTTTGGCAAAGTAGCAAAGGGGGGACCAAAGGAAATTTTTCAAAAATGGCCGATTTTTTGGTCGAACTTCCGAAGGCTAAAAAAATAGGAAATACAAGTCGCCTGATGGCCTAATTAGTATGGATTGAAAGCTAAACTATCCTAGATTTGTGCTATGCAAAAAACCGCATGAAAAAAGACCTATTAGAGGAGAAATAACATTTTTCGCAAAGTAGCAAAGGGGGGACCAAGAGAAATTTTTTAAAAATCGCCGATTTTTGGTCGAACTTCCGAAGGCTAAAAAAATAGGAAATACAAGTCGCCTGATGGCCTAATTAGTATGGATTGAAAGCTAAACTATCCTAGATTTGTGCTATGCAAAAAACCGCATGAAAAAAGACCTATTAGAGGAGAAATAACATTTTTCGCAAAAGTATCAAAAATGGCCATTTTTCGCAAAGTAGCAAAGGGGGGACCAAGGGAAATTTTTCAAAAATCGCCGATTTTTTGGTCGAACTTCCGAAGGCTAAAAAAATAGGAAATACAAGTCGCCTGATGGCCTAATTAGTATGGATTGAAAGCTAAACTATCCTAGATTTGTGCTATGCAAAAAACCGCATGAAAAAAGACCTATTAGAGGAGAAATAACATTTTTCGCAAAAGTATCAAAAATGGCCGATTTTTTGGTCGAACTTCCGAAGGCTAAAGAAATAGGAAATACAAGTCGCCTGATGGCCTAATTAGTATGGATTGAAAGCTAAACTATCCTAGATTTGTGCTATGCAAAAAACCGCATGAAAAAAGACCTATTAGAGGAGAAATAACATTTTTCGCAAAAGTATCAAAAATGGCCATTTTTGGCAAAGTAGCAAAGGGGGGACCAAAGGAAATTTTTCAAAAATGGCCGATTTTTTGGTCGAACTTCCGAAGGCTAAAAAAATAGGAAATACAAGTCGCCTGATGGCCTAATTAGTATGGATTGAAAGCTAAACTATCCTAGATTTGTGCTATGCAAAAAACCGCATGAAAAAAGACCTATTAGAGGAGAAATAACATTTTTCGCAAAAGTATCAAAAATGGCCGATTTTTTGGTCGAACTTCCGAAGGCTAAAAAAATAGGAAATACAAGTCGCCTGATGGCCTAATTAGTATGGATTGAAAGCTAAACTATCCTAGATTTGTGCTATGCAAAAAACCGCATGAAAAAAGACCTATTAGAGGAGAAATAACATTTTTCGCAAAAGTATCAAAAATGGCCATTTTTTGCAAAGTAGCAAAGGGGGGACCAAAGGAAAATTTTCAAAAATGGCCGATTTTTTGGTCGAACTTTCGAAGGCTAAAAAAATAGGAAATACAAGTCGCCTGATGGCCTAATTAGTATGGATTGAAAGCTAAACTATCCTAGATTTGTGCTATGCAAAAAACCGCATGAAAAAAGACCTATTAGAGGAGAAATAACATTTTTCGCAAAAGTATCAAAATAGGCCATTTTTGTAAAAGTAGCAAAGGGGGGACCAAAGGAAATTTTTCAAAAATGGCCGATTTTTTGGTCGAACTTCGGAAGGCTAAAAAAATAGGAAATACAAGTCGCCTGATGGCCTAATTAGTATGGATTGAAAGCTAAACTATCCTAGATTTGTGCTATGCAAAAAACCGCATGAAAAAAGACCTATTAGAGGAGAAATAACATTTTTCGCAAAAGTATCAAAAATGGCCATTTTTGCAAAGTAGCAAAGGGGGGACCAAAGGAAATTTTTCAAAAATGGCCGATTTTTTGGTCGAACTTCGGAAGGCTAAAAAAATAGGAAATACAAGTCGCCTGATGGCCTAATTAGTATGGATTGAAAGCTAAACTATCCTAGATTTGTGCTATGCAAAAAACCGCATGAAAAAAGACCTATTAGAGGAGAAATAACATTTTTCGCAAAAGTATCAAAAATGGCCATTTTTCGCAAAGTAGCAAAGGGGGGACCAAGGAAAATTTTCCAAAAATCGCCGATTTTTTGGTCGAACTTCCGAAGGCTAAAAAAATAGGAAATACAAGTCGCCTGATGGCCTAATTAGTATGGATTGAAAGCTAAACTATCCTAGATTTGTGCTATGCAAAAAACCGCATGAAAAAAGACCTATTAGAGGAGAAATAACATTTTTCGCAAAAGTATCAAAAATGGCCGATTTTTTGGTCGAACTTCCGAAGGCTAAAAAAATAGGAAATACAAGTCGCCTGATGGCCTAATTAGTATGGATTGAAAGCTAAACTATCCTAGATTTGTGCTATGCAAAAAACCGCATGAAAAAAGACCTATTAGAGGAGAAATAACATTTTTCGCAAAAGTATCAAAAATGGCCATTTTTCGCAAAGTAGCAAAGGGGGGACCAAGGGAAATTTTTCAAAAATGGCCGATTTTTTGGTCGAACTTCCGAAGGCTAAAAAAATAGGAAATACAAGTCGCCTGATGGCCTAATTAGTATGGATTGAAAGCTAAACTATCCTAGATTTGTGCTATGCAAAAAACCGCATGAAAAAAGACCTATTAGAGGAGAAATAACATTTTTCGCAAAAGTATCAAAAATGGCCGATTTTTTGGTCGAACTTCCGAAGGCTAAAAAAATAGGAAATACAAGTCGCCTGATGGCCTAATTAGTATGGATTGAAAGCTAAACTATCCTAGATTTGTGCTATGCAAAAAACCGCATGAAAAAAGACCTATTAGAGGAGAAATAACATTTTTCGCAAAAGTATCAAAAATGGCCATTTTTCGCAAAGTAGCAAAGGGGGGACCAAGGGAAAATTTCCAAAAATCGCTGATTTTTTGGTCGAACTTCCGAAGGCTAAAAAAATAGGAAATACAAGTCGCCTGATGGCCTAATTAGTATGGATTGAAAGCTAAACTATCCTAGATTTGTGCTATGCAAAAAACCGCATGAAAAAAGACCTATTAGAGGAGAAATAACATTTTTCGCAAAAGTGTCGAAAATGGCCATTTTTGGCAAAGTAGCAAAGGGGGGACCAAAGGAAATTTTTCAAAAATGGCCGATTTTTTGGTCGAACTTCCGAAGGCTAAAAAAATAGGAAATACAAGTCGCCTGATGGCCTAATTAGTATGGATTGAAAGCTAAACTATCCTAGATTTGTGCTATGCAAAAAACCGCATGAAAAAAGACCTATTAGAGGAGAAATAACATTTTTCGCAAAAGTATCGAAAATGGCCATTTTTGGCAAAGTAGCAAAGGGGGGACCAAGGGAAATTTTTCAAAAATTGCCGATTTTTGGTCGAACTTCCGAAGGCTAAAAAATTAGGAAATACAAGTCGCCTGATGGCCTAATTAGTATGGATTGAAAGCTAAACTATCCTAGATTTGTGCTATGCAAAAAACCGCATGAAAAAAGACCTATTAGAGGAGAAATAACATTTTTCGCAAAAGTATCAAAATGGCCGATTTTTGGTCGAACTTCCGAAGGCTAAAAAAATAGGAAATACAAGTCGCCTGATGGCCTAATTAGTATGGATTGAAAGCTAAACTATCCTAGATTTGTGCTATGCAAAAAACCGCATGAAAAAGACCTATTAGAGGAGAAATAACATTTTCGCAAAAGTATCAAAAATGGCCATTTTTGCAAAGTAGCAAAGGGGGGACCAAAGGAAATTTTTCAAAAATCGCCGATTTTTGGTCGAACTCCGAAGGCTAAAAAAATAGGAAATACAAGTCGCCTGATGGCCTAATTAGTATGGATTGAAAGAGTAACTATCCTAGATTTGTGCTATGCAAAAACCGCATGAAAAAAGACCTATTAGAGGAGAAATAACATTTTTCGCAAAAGTATCAAAAATGGCCATTTTTCGCAAAGTAGCAAAGGGGGGACCAAGGGAAATTTTTCAAAAATCGCCGATTTTTTGGTCGAACTTCCGAAGGCTAAAAAAATAGGAAATACAAGTCGCCTGATGGCCTAATTAGTATGGATTGAAAGCTAAACTATCCTAGATTTGTGCTATGCAAAAAACCGCATGAAAAAAGACCTATTAGAGGAGAAATAACATTTTTCGCAAAAGTATCAAAAATGGCCATTTTTCGCAAAGTAGCAAAGGGGGGACCAAGGGAAATTTTTCAAAAATCGCCGATTTTTTGGTCGAACTTCCGAAGGCTAAAAAAATAGGAAATACAAGTCGCCTGATGGCCTAATTAGTATGGATTGAAAGCTAAACTATCCTAGATTTGTGCTATGCAAAAAACCGCATGAAAAAAGACCTATTAGAGGAGAAATAACATTTTTCGCAAAAGTATCAAAAATGGCCATTTTTCGCAAAGTAGCAAAGGGGGGACCAAGGGAAATTTTTCAAAAATCGCCGATTTTTTGGTCGAACTTCCGAAGGCTAAAAAAATAGGAAATACAAGTCGCCTGATGGCCTAATTAGTATGGATTGAAAGCTAAACTATCCTAGATTTGTGCTATGCAAAAAACCGCATGAAAAAAGACCTATTAGAGGAGAAATAACATTTTTCGCAAAAGTATCAAAAATGGCCATTTTTCGCAAAGTAGCAAAGGGGGGACCAAGGGAAATTTTTCAAAAATCGCCGATTTTTTGGTCGAACTTCCGAAGGCTAAAAAAATAGGAAATACAAGTCGCCTGATGGCCTAATTAGTATGGATTGAAAGCTAAACTATCCTAGATTTGTGCTATGCAAAAAACCGCATGAAAAAAGACCTATTAGAGGAGAAATAACATTTTTCGCAAAAGTATCAAAAATGGCCATTTTTCGCAAAGTAGCAAAGGGGGGACCAAGGGAAATTTTTCAAAAATCGCCGATTTTTTGGTCGAACTTCCGAAGGCTAAAAAAATAGGAAATACAAGTCGCCTGATGGCCTAATTAGTATGGATTGAAAGCTAAACTATCCTAGATTTGTGCTATGCAAAAA
This sequence comes from Montipora foliosa, assembly GCF_036669935.1. Lineage (NCBI taxonomy): Eukaryota > Metazoa > Cnidaria > Anthozoa > Scleractinia > Acroporidae > Montipora > Montipora foliosa. Next base: position 45,389,666 of record NC_090874.1, on the reverse strand, counting down.
ACCGCATGAAAAAAGACCTATTAGAGGAGAAATAACATTTTTCGCAAAAGTATCAAAAATGGCCATTTTTCGCAAAGTAGCAAAGGGGGGACCAAGGGAAATTTTTCAAAAATCGCCGATTTTTTGGTCGAACTTCCGAAGGCTAAAAAAATAGGAAATACAAGTCGCCTGATGGCCTAATTAGTATGGATTGAAAGCTAAACTATCCTAGATTTGTGCTATGCAAAAAACCGCATGAAAAAAGACCTATTAGAGGAGAAATAACATTTTTCGCAAAAGTATCAAAAATGGCCATTTTTCGCAAAGTAGCAAAGGGGGGACCAAGGGAAATTTTTCAAAAATCGCCGATTTTTTGGTCGAACTTCCGAAGGCTAAAAAAATAGGAAATACAAGTCGCCTGATGGCCTAATTAGTATGGATTGAAAGCTAAACTATCCTAGATTTGTGCTATGCAAAAAACCGCATGAAAAAAGACCTATTAGAGGAGAAATAACATTTTTCGCAAAAGTATCAAAAATGGCCATTTTTCGCAAAGTAGCAAAGGGGGGACCAAGGGAATTTCTTCAAAAATCGCCGATTTTTTGGTCGAACTTCCGAAGGCTAAAAAAATAGGAAATACAAGTCGCCTGATGGCCTAATTAGTATGGATTGAAAGCTAAACTATCCTAGATTTGTGCTATGCAAAAAACCGCATGAAAAAAGACCTATTAGAGGAGAAATAACATTTTTCGCAAAAGTATCAAAAATGGCCATTTTTCGCAAAGTAGCAAAGGGGGGACCAAGGGAAATTTTTCAAAAATCGCCGATTTTTTGGTCGAACTTCCGAAGGCTAAAAAAATAGGAAATACAAGTCGCCTGATGGCCTAATTAGTATGGATTGAAAGCTAAACTATCCTAGATTTGTGCTATGCAAAAAACCGCATGAAAAAAGACCTATTAGAGGAGAAATAACATTTTTCGCAAAAGTATCAAAAATGGCCATTTTTCGCAAAGTAGCAAAGGGGGGACCAAGGGAAATTTTTCAAAAATCGCCGATTTTTTGGTCGAACTTCCGAAGGCTAAAAAAATAGGAAATACAAGTCGCCTGATGGCCTAATTAGTATGGATTGAAAGCTAAACTATCCTAGATTTGTGCTATGCAAAAAACCGCATGAAAAAAGACCTATTAGAGGAGAAATAACATTTTTCGCAAAAGTATCAAAAATGGCCATTTTTCGCAAAGTAGCAAAGGGGGGACCAAGGGAAATTTTTCAAAAATCGCCGATTTTTTGGTCGAACTTCCGAAGGCTAAAAAAATAGGAAATACAAGTCGCCTGATGGCCTAATTAGTATGGATTGAAAGCTAAACTATCCTAGATTTGTGCTATGCAAAAAACCGCATGAAAAAAGACCTATTAGAGGAGAAATAACATTTTTCGCAAAAGTATCAAAAATGGCCATTTTTCGCAAAGTAGCAAAGGGGGGACCAAGGGAAATTTTTCAAAAATCGCCGATTTTTTGGTCGAACTTCCGAAGGCTAAAAAAATAGGAAATACAAGTCGCCTGATGGCCTAATTAGTATGGATTGAAAGCTAAACTATCCTAGATTTGTGCTATGCAAAAAACCGCATGAAAAAAGACCTATTAGAGGAGAAATAACATTTTTCGCAAAAGTATCAAAAATGGCCATTTTTCGCAAAGTAGCAAAGGGGGGACCAAGGGAAATTTTTCAAAAATCGCCGATTTTTTGGTCGAACTTCCGAAGGCTAAAAAAATAGGAAATACAAGTCGCCTGATGGCCTAATTAGTATGGATTGAAAGCTAAACTATCCTAGATTTGTGCTATGCAAAAAACCGCATGAAAAAAGACCTATTAGAGGAGAAATAACATTTTTCGCAAAAGTATCAAAAATGGCCATTTTTCGCAAAGTAGCAAAGGGGGGACCAAGGGAAATTTTTCAAAAATCGCCGATTTTTTGGTCGAACTTCCGAAGGCTAAAAAAATAGGAAATACAAGTCGCCTGATGGCCTAATTAGTATGGATTGAAAGCTAAACTATCCTAGATTTGTGCTATGCAAAAAACCGCATGAAAAAAGACCTATTAGAGGAGAAATAACATTTTTCGCAAAAGTATCAAAAATGGCCATTTTTCGCAAAGTAGCAAAGGGGGGACCAAGGGAAATTTTTCAAAAATCGCCGATTTTTTGGTCGAACTTCCGAAGGCTAAAAAAATAGGAAATACAAGTCGCCTGATGGCCTAATTAGTATGGATTGAAAGCTAAACTATCCTAGATTTGTGCTATGCAAAAAACCGCATGAAAAAAGACCTATTAGAGGAGAAATAACATTTTTCGCAAAAGTATCAAAAATGGCCATTTTTCGCAAAGTAGCAAAGGGGGGACCAAGGGAAATTTTTCAAAAATCGCCGATTTTTTGGTCGAACTTCCGAAGGCTAAAAAAATAGGAAATACAAGTCGCCTGATGGCCTAATTAGTATGGATTGAAAGCTAAACTATCCTAGATTTGTGCTATGCAAAAAACCGCATGAAAAAAGACCTATTAGAGGAGAAATAACATTTTTCGCAAAAGTATCAAAAATGGCCATTTTTCGCAAAGTAGCAAAGGGGGGACCAAGGGAAATTTTTCAAAAATCGCCGATTTTTTGGTCGAACTTCCGAAGGCTAAAAAAATAGGAAATACAAGTCGCCTGATGGCCTAATTAGTATGGATTGAAAGCTAAACTATCCTAGATTTGTGCTATGCAAAAAACCGCATGAAAAAAGACCTATTAGAGGAGAAATAACATTTTTCGCAAAAGTATCAAAAATGGCCATTTTTCGCAAAGTAGCAAAGGGGGGACCAAGGGAAATTTTTCAAAAATCGCCGATTTTTTGGTCGAACTTCCGAAGGCTAAAAAAATAGGAAATACAAGTCGCCTGATGGCCTAATTAGTATGGATTGAAAGCTAAACTATCCTAGATTTGTGCTATGCAAAAAACCGCATGAAAAAAGACCTATTAGAGGAGAAATAACATTTTTCGCAAAAGTATCAAAAATGGCCATTTTTCGCAAAGTAGCAAAGGGGGGACCAAGGGAAATTTTTCAAAAATCGCCGATTTTTTGGTCGAACTTCCGAAGGCTAAAAAAATAGGAAATACAAGTCGCCTGATGGCCTAATTAGTATGGATTGAAAGCTAAACTATCCTAGATTTGTGCTATGCAAAAAACCGCATGAAAAAAGACCTATTAGAGGAGAAATAACATTTTTCGCAAAAGTATCAAAAATGGCCATTTTTCGCAAAGTAGCAAAGGGGGGACCAAGGGAAATTTTTCAAAAATCGCCGATTTTTTGGTCGAACTTCCGAAGGCTAAAAAAATAGGAAATACAAGTCGCCTGATGGCCTAATTAGTATGGATTGAAAGCTAAACTATCCTAGATTTGTGCTATGCAAAAAACCGCATGAAAAAAGACCTATTAGAGGAGAAATAACATTTTTCGCAAAAGTATCAAAAATGGCCATTTTTCGCAAAGTAGCAAAGGGGGGACCAAGGGAAATTTTTCAAAAATCGCCGATTTTTTGGTCGAACTTCCGAAGGCTAAAAAAATAGGAAATACAAGTCGCCTGATGGCCTAATTAGTATGGATTGAAAGCTAAACTATCCTAGATTTGTGCTATGCAAAAAACCGCATGAAAAAAGACCTATTAGAGGAGAAATAACATTTTTCGCAAAAGTATCAAAAATGGCCATTTTTCGCAAAGTAGCAAAGGGGGGACCAAGGGAAATTTTTCAAAAATCGCCGATTTTTTGGTCGAACTTCCGAAGGCTAAAAAAATAGGAAATACAAGTCGCCTGATGGCCTAATTAGTATGGATTGAAAGCTAAACTATCCTAGATTTGTGCTATGCAAAAAACCGCATGAAAAAAGACCTATTAGAGGAGAAATAACATTTTTCGCAAAAGTATCAAAAATGGCCATTTTTCGCAAAGTAGCAAAGGGGGGACCAAGGGAAATTTTTCAAAAATCGCCGATTTTTTGGTCGAACTTCCGAAGGCTAAAAAAATAGGAAATACAAGTCGCCTGATGGCCTAATTAGTATGGATTGAAAGCTAAACTATCCTAGATTTGTGCTATGCAAAAAACCGCATGAAAAAAGACCTATTAGAGGAGAAATAACATTTTTCGCAAAAGTATCAAAAATGGCCATTTTTCGCAAAGTAGCAAAGGGGGGACCAAGGGAAATTTTTCAAAAATCGCCGATTTTTTGGTCGAACTTCCGAAGGCTAAAAAAATAGGAAATACAAGTCGCCTGATGGCCTAATTAGTATGGATTGAAAGCTAAACTATCCTAGATTTGTGCTATGCAAAAAACCGCATGAAAAAAGACCTATTAGAGGAGAAATAACATTTTTCGCAAAAGTATCAAAAATGGCCATTTTTCGCAAAGTAGCAAAGGGGGGACCAAGGGAAATTTTTCAAAAATCGCCGATTTTTTGGTCGAACTTCCGAAGGCTAAAAAAATAGGAAATACAAGTCGCCTGATGGCCTAATTAGTATGGATTGAAAGCTAAACTATCCTAGATTTGTGCTATGCAAAAAACCGCATGAAAAAAGACCTATTAGAGGAGAAATAACATTTTTCGCAAAAGTATCAAAAATGGCCATTTTTCGCAAAGTAGCAAAGGGGGGACCAAGGGAAATTTTTCAAAAATCGCCGATTTTTTGGTCGAACTTCCGAAGGCTAAAAAAATAGGAAATACAAGTCGCCTGATGGCCTAATTAGTATGGATTGAAAGCTAAACTATCCTAGATTTGTGCTATGCAAAAAACCGCATGAAAAAAGACCTATTAGAGGAGAAATAACATTTTTCGCAAAAGTATCAAAAATGGCCATTTTTCGCAAAGTAGCAAAGGGGGGACCAAGGGAAATTTTTCAAAAATCGCCGATTTTTTGGTCGAACTTCCGAAGGCTAAAAAAATAGGAAATACAAGTCGCCTGATGGCCTAATTAGTATGGATTGAAAGCTAAACTATCCTAGATTTGTGCTATGCAAAAAACCGCATGAAAAAAGACCTATTAGAGGAGAAATAACATTTTTCGCAAAAGTATCAAAAATGGCCATTTTTCGCAAAGTAGCAAAGGGGGGACCAAGGGAAATTTTTCAAAAATCGCCGATTTTTTGGTCGAACTTCCGAAGGCTAAAAAAATAGGAAATACAAGTCGCCTGATGGCCTAATTAGTATGGATTGAAAGCTAAACTATCCTAGATTTGTGCTATGCAAAAAACCGCATGAAAAAAGACCTATTAGAGGAGAAATAACATTTTTCGCAAAAGTATCAAAAATGGCCATTTTTCGCAAAGTAGCAAAGGGGGGACCAAGGGAAATTTTTCAAAAATCGCCGATTTTTTGGTCGAACTTCCGAAGGCTAAAAAAATAGGAAATACAAGTCGCCTGATGGCCTAATTAGTATGGATTGAAAGCTAAACTATCCTAGATTTGTGCTATGCAAAAAACCGCATGAAAAAAGACCTATTAGAGGAGAAATAACATTTTTCGCAAAAGTATCAAAAATGGCCATTTTTCGCAAAGTAGCAAAGGGGGGACCAAGGGAAATTTTTCAAAAATCGCCGATTTTTTGGTCGAACTTCCGAAGGCTAAAAAAATAGGAAATACAAGTCGCCTGATGGCCTAATTAGTATGGATTGAAAGCTAAACTATCCTAGATTTGTGCTATGCAAAAAACCGCATGAAAAAAGACCTATTAGAGGAGAAATAACATTTTTCGCAAAAGTATCAAAAATGGCCATTTTTCGCAAAGTAGCAAAGGGGGGACCAAGGGAAATTTTTCAAAAATCGCCGATTTTTTGGTCGAACTTCCGAAGGCTAAAAAAATAGGAAATACAAGTCGCCTGATGGCCTAATTAGTATGGATTGAAAGCTAAACTATCCTAGATTTGTGCTATGCAAAAAACCGCATGAAAAAAGACCTATTAGAGGAGAAATAACATTTTTCGCAAAAGTATCAAAAATGGCCATTTTTCGCAAAGTAGCAAAGGGGGGACCAAGGGAAATTTTTCAAAAATCGCCGATTTTTTGGTCGAACTTCCGAAGGCTAAAAAAATAGGAAATACAAGTCGCCTGATGGCCTAATTAGTATGGATTGAAAGCTAAACTATCCTAGATTTGTGCTATGCAAAAAACCGCATGAAAAAAGACCTATTAGAGGAGAAATAACATTTTTCGCAAAAGTATCAAAAATGGCCATTTTTCGCAAAGTAGCAAAGGGGGGACCAAGGGAAATTTTTCAAAAATCGCCGATTTTTTGGTCGAACTTCCGAAGGCTAAAAAAATAGGAAATACAAGTCGCCTGATGGCCTAATTAGTATGGATTGAAAGCTAAACTATCCTAGATTTGTGCTATGCAAAAAACCGCATGAAAAAAGACCTATTAGAGGAGAAATAACATTTTTCGCAAAAGTATCAAAAATGGCCATTTTTCGCAAAGTAGCAAAGGGGGGACCAAGGGAAATTTTTCAAAAATCGCCGATTTTTTGGTCGAACTTCCGAAGGCTAAAAAAATAGGAAATACAAGTCGCCTGATGGCCTAATTAGTATGGATTGAAAGCTAAACTATCCTAGATTTGTGCTATGCAAAAAACCGCATGAAAAAAGACCTATTAGAGGAGAAATAACATTTTTCGCAAAAGTATCAAAAATGGCCATTTTTCGCAAAGTAGCAAAGGGGGGACCAAGGGAAATTTTTCAAAAATCGCCGATTTTTTGGTCGAACTTCCGAAGGCTAAAAAAATAGGAAATACAAGTCGCCTGATGGCCTAATTAGTATGGATTGAAAGCTAAACTATCCTAGATTTGTGCTATGCAAAAAACCGCATGAAAAAAGACCTATTAGAGGAGAAATAACATTTTTCGCAAAAGTATCAAAAATGGCCATTTTTCGCAAAGTAGCAAAGGGGGGACCAAGGGAAATTTTTCAAAAATCGCCGATTTTTTGGTCGAACTTCCGAAGGCTAAAAAAATAGGAAATACAAGTCGCCTGATGGCCTAATTAGTATGGATTGAAAGCTAAACTATCCTAGATTTGTGCTATGCAAAAAACCGCATGAAAAAAGACCTATTAGAGGAGAAATAACATTTTTCGCAAAAGTATCAAAAATGGCCATTTTTCGCAAAGTAGCAAAGGGGGGACCAAGGGAAATTTTTCAAAAATCGCCGATTTTTTGGTCGAACTTCCGAAGGCTAAAAAAATAGGAAATACAAGTCGCCTGATGGCCTAATTAGTATGGATTGAAAGCTAAACTATCCTAGATTTGTGCTATGCAAAAAACCGCATGAAAAAAGACCTATTAGAGGAGAAATAACATTTTTCGCAAAAGTATCAAAAATGGCCATTTTTCGCAAAGTAGCAAAGGGGGGACCAAGGGAAATTTTTCAAAAATCGCCGATTTTTTGGTCGAACTTCCGAAGGCTAAAAAAATAGGAAATACAAGTCGCCTGATGGCCTAATTAGTATGGATTGAAAGCTAAACTATCCTAGATTTGTGCTATGCAAAAAACCGCATGAAAAAAGACCTATTAGAGGAGAAATAACATTTTTCGCAAAAGTATCAAAAATGGCCATTTTTCGCAAAGTAGCAAAGGGGGGACCAAGGGAAATTTTTCAAAAATCGCCGATTTTTTGGTCGAACTTCCGAAGGCTAAAAAAATAGGAAATACAAGTCGCCTGATGGCCTAATTAGTATGGATTGAAAGCTAAACTATCCTAGATTTGTGCTATGCAAAAAACCGCATGAAAAAAGACCTATTAGAGGAGAAATAACATTTTTCGCAAAAGTATCAAAAATGGCCATTTTTCGCAAAGTAGCAAAGGGGGGACCAAGGGAAATTTTTCAAAAATCGCCGATTTTTTGGTCGAACTTCCGAAGGCTAAAAAAATAGGAAATACAAGTCGCCTGATGGCCTAATTAGTATGGATTGAAAGCTAAACTATCCTAGATTTGTGCTATGCAAAAAACCGCATGAAAAAAGACCTATTAGAGGAGAAATAACATTTTTCGCAAAAGTATCAAAAATGGCCATTTTTCGCAAAGTAGCAAAGGGGGGACCAAGGGAAATTTTTCAAAAATCGCCGATTTTTTGGTCGAACTTCCGAAGGCTAAAAAAATAGGAAATACAAGTCGCCTGATGGCCTAATTAGTATGGATTGAAAGCTAAACTATCCTAGATTTGTGCTATGCAAAAAACCGCATGAAAAAAGACCTATTAGAGGAGAAATAACATTTTTCGCAAAAGTATCAAAAATGGCCATTTTTCGCAAAGTAGCAAAGGGGGGACCAAGGGAAATTTTTCAAAAATCGCCGATTTTTTGGTCGAACTTCCGAAGGCTAAAAAAATAGGAAATACAAGTCGCCTGATGGCCTAATTAGTATGGATTGAAAGCTAAACTATCCTAGATTTGTGCTATGCAAAAAACCGCATGAAAAAAGACCTATTAGAGGAGAAATAACATTTTTCGCAAAAGTATCAAAAATGGCCATTTTTCGCAAAGTAGCAAAGGGGGGACCAAGGGAAATTTTTCAAAAATCGCCGATTTTTTGGTCGAACTTCCGAAGGCTAAAAAAATAGGAAATACAAGTCGCCTGATGGCCTAATTAGTATGGATTGAAAGCTAAACTATCCTAGATTTGTGCTATGCAAAAAACCGCATGAAAAAAGACCTATTAGAGGAGAAATAACATTTTTCGCAAAAGTATCAAAAATGGCCATTTTTCGCAAAGTAGCAAAGGGGGGACCAAGGGAAATTTTTCAAAAATCGCCGATTTTTTGGTCGAACTTCCGAAGGCTAAAAAAATAGGAAATACAAGTCGCCTGATGGCCTAATTAGTATGGATTGAAAGCTAAACTATCCTAGATTTGTGCTATGCAAAAAACCGCATGAAAAAAGACCTATTAGAGGAGAAATAACATTTTTCGCAAAAGTATCAAAAATGGCCATTTTTCGCAAAGTAGCAAAGGGGGGACCAAGGGAAATTTTTCAAAAATCGCCGATTTTTTGGTCGAACTTCCGAAGGCTAAAAAAATAGGAAATACAAGTCGCCTGATGGCCTAATTAGTATGGATTGAAAGCTAAACTATCCTAGATTTGTGCTATGCAAAAAACCGCATGAAAAAAGACCTATTAGAGGAGAAATAACATTTTTCGCAAAAGTATCAAAAATGGCCATTTTTCGCAAAGTAGCAAAGGGGGGACCAAGGGAAATTTTTCAAAAATCGCCGATTTTTTGGTCGAACTTCCGAAGGCTAAAAAAATAGGAAATACAAGTCGCCTGATGGCCTAATTAGTATGGATTGAAAGCTAAACTATCCTAGATTTGTGCTATGCAAAAAACCGCATGAAAAAAGACCTATTAGAGGAGAAATAACATTTTTCGCAAAAGTATCAAAAATGGCCATTTTTCGCAAAGTAGCAAAGGGGGGACCAAGGGAAATTTTTCAAAAATCGCCGATTTTTTGGTCGAACTTCCGAAGGCTAAAAAAATAGGAAATACAAGTCGCCTGATGGCCTAATTAGTATGGATTGAAAGCTAAACTATCCTAGATTTGTGCTATGCAAAAAACCGCATGAAAAAAGACCTATTAGAGGAGAAATAACATTTTTCGCAAAAGTATCAAAAATGGCCATTTTTCGCAAAGTAGCAAAGGGGGGACCAAGGGAAATTTTTCAAAAATCGCCGATTTTTTGGTCGAACTTCCGAAGGCTAAAAAAATAGGAAATACAAGTCGCCTGATGGCCTAATTAGTATGGATTGAAAGCTAAACTATCCTAGATTTGTGCTATGCAAAAAACCGCATGAAAAAAGACCTATTAGAGGAGAAATAACATTTTTCGCAAAAGTATCAAAAATGGCCATTTTTCGCAAAGTAGCAAAGGGGGGACCAAGGGAAATTTTTCAAAAATCGCCGATTTTTTGGTCGAACTTCCGAAGGCTAAAAAAATAGGAAATACAAGTCGCCTGATGGCCTAATTAGTATGGATTGAAAGCTAAACTATCCTAGATTTGTGCTATGCAAAAAACCGCATGAAAAAAGACCTATTAGAGGAGAAATAACATTTTTCGCAAAAGTATCAAAAATGGCCATTTTTCGCAAAGTAGCAAAGGGGGGACCAAGGGAAATTTTTCAAAAATCGCCGATTTTTTGGTCGAACTTCCGAAGGCTAAAAAAATAGGAAATACAAGTCGCCTGATGGCCTAATTAGTATGGATTGAAAGCTAAACTATCCTAGATTTGTGCTATGCAAAAAACCGCATGAAAAAAGACCTATTAGAGGAGAAATAACATTTTTCGCAAAAGTATCAAAAATGGCCATTTTTCGCAAAGTAGCAAAGGGGGGACCAAGGGAAATTTTTCAAAAATCGCCGATTTTTTGGTCGAACTTCCGAAGGCTAAAAAAATAGGAAATACAAGTCGCCTGATGGCCTAATTAGTATGGATTGAAAGCTAAACTATCCTAGATTTGTGCTATGCAAAAAACCGCATGAAAAAAGACCTATTAGAGGAGAAATAACATTTTTCGCAAAAGTATCAAAAATGGCCATTTTTCGCAAAGTAGCAAAGGGGGGACCAAGGGAAATTTTTCAAAAATCGCCGATTTTTTGGTCGAACTTCCGAAGGCTAAAAAAATAGGAAATACAAGTCGCCTGATGGCCTAATTAGTATGGATTGAAAGCTAAACTATCCTAGATTTGTGCTATGCAAAAAACCGCATGAAAAAAGACCTATTAGAGGAGAAATAACATTTTTCGCAAAAGTATCAAAAATGGCCATTTTTCGCAAAGTAGCAAAGGGGGGACCAAGGGAAATTTTTCAAAAATCGCCGATTTTTTGGTCGAACTTCCGAAGGCTAAAAAAATAGGAAATACAAGTCGCCTGATGGCCTAATTAGTATGGATTGAAAGCTAAACTATCCTAGATTTGTGCTATGCAAAAAACCGCATGAAAAAAGACCTATTAGAGGAGAAATAACATTTTTCGCAAAAGTATCAAAAATGGCCATTTTTCGCAAAGTAGCAAAGGGGGGACCAAGGGAAATTTTTCAAAAATCGCCGATTTTTTGGTCGAACTTCCGAAGGCTAAAAAAATAGGAAATACAAGTCGCCTGATGGCCTAATTAGTATGGATTGAAAGCTAAACTATCCTAGATTTGTGCTATGCAAAAAACCGCATGAAAAAAGACCTATTAGAGGAGAAATAACATTTTTCGCAAAAGTATCAAAAATGGCCATTTTTCGCAAAGTAGCAAAGGGGGGACCAAGGGAAATTTTTCAAAAATCGCCGATTTTTTGGTCGAACTTCCGAAGGCTAAAAAAATAGGAAATACAAGTCGCCTGATGGCCTAATTAGTATGGATTGAAAGCTAAACTATCCTAGATTTGTGCTATGCAAAAAACCGCATGAAAAAAGACCTATTAGAGGAGAAATAACATTTTTCGCAAAAGTATCAAAAATGGCCATTTTTCGCAAAGTAGCAAAGGGGGGACCAAGGGAAATTTTTCAAAAATCGCCGATTTTTTGGTCGAACTTCCGAAGGCTAAAAAAATAGGAAATACAAGTCGCCTGATGGCCTAATTAGTATGGATTGAAAGCTAAACTATCCTAGATTTGTGCTATGCAAAAAACCGCATGAAAAAAGACCTATTAGAGGAGAAATAACATTTTTCGCAAAAGTATCAAAAATGGCCATTTTTCGCAAAGTAGCAAAGGGGGGACCAAGGGAAATTTTTCAAAAATCGCCGATTTTTTGGTCGAACTTCCGAAGGCTAAAAAAATAGGAAATACAAGTCGCCTGATGGCCTAATTAGTATGGATTGAAAGCTAAACTATCCTAGATTTGTGCTATGCAAAAAACCGCATGAAAAAAGACCTATTAGAGGAGAAATAACATTTTTCGCAAAAGTATCAAAAATGGCCATTTTTCGCAAAGTAGCAAAGGGGGGACCAAGGGAAATTTTTCAAAAATCGCCGATTTTTTGGTCGAACTTCCGAAGGCTAAAAAAATAGGAAATACAAGTCGCCTGATGGCCTAATTAGTATGGATTGAAAGCTAAACTATCCTAGATTTGTGCTATGCAAAAAACCGCATGAAAAAAGACCTATTAGAGGAGAAATAACATTTTTCGCAAAAGTATCAAAAATGGCCATTTTTCGCAAAGTAGCAAAGGGGGGACCAAGGGAAATTTTTCAAAAATCGCCGATTTTTTGGTCGAACTTCCGAAGGCTAAAAAAATAGGAAATACAAGTCGCCTGATGGCCTAATTAGTATGGATTGAAAGCTAAACTATCCTAGATTTGTGCTATGCAAAAAACCGCATGAAAAAAGACCTATTAGAGGAGAAATAACATTTTTCGCAAAAGTATCAAAAATGGCCATTTTTCGCAAAGTAGCAAAGGGGGGACCAAGGGAAATTTTTCAAAAATCGCCGATTTTTTGGTCGAACTTCCGAAGGCTAAAAAAATAGGAAATACAAGTCGCCTGATGGCCTAATTAGTATGGATTGAAAGCTAAACTATCCTAGATTTGTGCTATGCAAAAAACCGCATGAAAAAAGACCTATTAGAGGAGAAATAACATTTTTCGCAAAAGTATCAAAAATGGCCATTTTTCGCAAAGTAGCAAAGGGGGGACCAAGGGAAATTTTTCAAAAATCGCCGATTTTTTGGTCGAACTTCCGAAGGCTAAAAAAATAGGAAATACAAGTCGCCTGATGGCCTAATTAGTATGGATTGAAAGCTAAACTATCCTAGATTTGTGCTATGCAAAAAACCGCATGAAAAAAGACCTATTAGAGGAGAAATAACATTTTTCGCAAAAGTATCAAAAATGGCCATTTTTCGCAAAGTAGCAAAGGGGGGACCAAGGGAAATTTTTCAAAAATCGCCGATTTTTTGGTCGAACTTCCGAAGGCTAAAAAAATAGGAAATACAAGTCGCCTGATGGCCTAATTAGTATGGATTGAAAGCTAAACTATCCTAGATTTGTGCTATGCAAAAAACCGCATGAAAAAAGACCTATTAGAGGAGAAATAACATTTTTCGCAAAAGTATCAAAAATGGCCATTTTTCGCAAAGTAGCAAAGGGGGGACCAAGGGAAATTTTTCAAAAATCGCCGATTTTTTGGTCGAACTTCCGAAGGCTAAAAAAATAGGAAATACAAGTCGCCTGATGGCCTAATTAGTATGGATTGAAAGCTAAACTATCCTAGATTTGTGCTATGCAAAAAACCGCATGAAAAAAGACCTATTAGAGGAGAAATAACATTTTTCGCAAAAGTATCAAAAATGGCCATTTTTCGCAAAGTAGCAAAGGGGGGACCAAGGGAAATTTTTCAAAAATCGCCGATTTTTTGGTCGAACTTCCGAAGGCTAAAAAAATAGGAAATACAAGTCGCCTGATGGCCTAATTAGTATGGATTGAAAGCTAAACTATCCTAGATTTGTGCTATGCAAAAAACCGCATGAAAAAAGACCTATTAGAGGAGAAATAACATTTTTCGCAAAAGTATCAAAAATGGCCATTTTTCGCAAAGTAGCAAAGGGGGGACCAAGGGAAATTTTTCAAAAATCGCCGATTTTTTGGTCGAACTTCCGAAGGCTAAAAAAATAGGAAATACAAGTCGCCTGATGGCCTAATTAGTATGGATTGAAAGCTAAACTATCCTAGATTTGTGCTATGCAAAAAACCGCATGAAAAAAGACCTATTAGAGGAGAAATAACATTTTTCGCAAAAGTATCAAAAATGGCCATTTTTCGCAAAGTAGCAAAGGGGGGACCAAGGGAAATTTTTCAAAAATCGCCGATTTTTTGGTCGAACTTCCGAAGGCTAAAAAAATAGGAAATACAAGTCGCCTGATGGCCTAATTAGTATGGATTGAAAGCTAAACTATCCTAGATTTGTGCTATGCAAAAAACCGCATGAAAAAAGACCTATTAGAGGAGAAATAACATTTTTCGCAAAAGTATCAAAAATGGCCATTTTTCGCAAAGTAGCAAAGGGGGGACCAAGGGAAATTTTTCAAAAATCGCCGATTTTTTGGTCGAACTTCCGAAGGCTAAAAAAATAGGAAATACAAGTCGCCTGATGGCCTAATTAGTATGGATTGAAAGCTAAACTATCCTAGATTTGTGCTATGCAAAAAACCGCATGAAAAAAGACCTATTAGAGGAGAAATAACATTTTTCGCAAAAGTATCAAAAATGGCCATTTTTCGCAAAGTAGCAAAGGGGGGACCAAGGGAAATTTTTCAAAAATCGCCGATTTTTTGGTCGAACTTCCGAAGGCTAAAAAAATAGGAAATACAAGTCGCCTGATGGCCTAATTAGTATGGATTGAAAGCTAAACTATCCTAGATTTGTGCTATGCAAAAAACCGCATGAAAAAAGACCTATTAGAGGAGAAATAACATTTTTCGCAAAAGTATCAAAAATGGCCATTTTTCGCAAAGTAGCAAAGGGGGGACCAAGGGAAATTTTTCAAAAATCGCCGATTTTTTGGTCGAACTTCCGAAGGCTAAAAAAATAGGAAATACAAGTCGCCTGATGGCCTAATTAGTATGGATTGAAAGCTAAACTATCCTAGATTTGTGCTATGCAAAAAACCGCATGAAAAAAGACCTATTAGAGGAGAAATAACATTTTTCGCAAAAGTATCAAAAATGGCCATTTTTCGCAAAGTAGCAAAGGGGGGACCAAGGGAAATTTTTCAAAAATCGCCGATTTTTTGGTCGAACTTCCGAAGGCTAAAAAAATAGGAAATACAAGTCGCCTGATGGCCTAATTAGTATGGATTGAAAGCTAAACTATCCTAGATTTGTGCTATGCAAAAAACCGCATGAAAAAAGACCTATTAGAGGAGAAATAACATTTTTCGCAAAAGTATCAAAAATGGCCATTTTTCGCAAAGTAGCAAAGGGGGGACCAAGGGAAATTTTTCAAAAATCGCCGATTTTTTGGTCGAACTTCCGAAGGCTAAAAAAATAGGAAATACAAGTCGCCTGATGGCCTAATTAGTATGGATTGAAAGCTAAACTATCCTAGATTTGTGCTATGCAAAAAACCGCATGAAAAAAGACCTATTAGAGGAGAAATAACATTTTTCGCAAAAGTATCAAAAATGGCCATTTTTCGCAAAGTAGCAAAGGGGGGACCAAGGGAAATTTTTCAAAAATCGCCGATTTTTTGGTCGAACTTCCGAAGGCTAAAAAAATAGGAAATACAAGTCGCCTGATGGCCTAATTAGTATGGATTGAAAGCTAAACTATCCTAGATTTGTGCTATGCAAAAAACCGCATGAAAAAAGACCTATTAGAGGAGAAATAACATTTTTCGCAAAAGTATCAAAAATGGCCATTTTTCGCAAAGTAGCAAAGGGGGGACCAAGGGAAATTTTTCAAAAATCGCCGATTTTTTGGTCGAACTTCCGAAGGCTAAAAAAATAGGAAATACAAGTCGCCTGATGGCCTAATTAGTATGGATTGAAAGCTAAACTATCCTAGATTTGTGCTATGCAAAAAACCGCATGAAAAAAGACCTATTAGAGGAGAAATAACATTTTTCGCAAAAGTATCAAAAATGGCCATTTTTCGCAAAGTAGCAAAGGGGGGACCAAGGGAAATTTTTCAAAAATCGCCGATTTTTTGGTCGAACTTCCGAAGGCTAAAAAAATAGGAAATACAAGTCGCCTGATGGCCTAATTAGTATGGATTGAAAGCTAAACTATCCTAGATTTGTGCTATGCAAAAAACCGCATGAAAAAAGACCTATTAGAGGAGAAATAACATTTTTCGCAAAAGTATCAAAAATGGCCATTTTTCGCAAAGTAGCAAAGGGGGGACCAAGGGAAATTTTTCAAAAATCGCCGATTTTTTGGTCGAACTTCCGAAGGCTAAAAAAATAGGAAATACAAGTCGCCTGATGGCCTAATTAGTATGGATTGAAAGCTAAACTATCCTAGATTTGTGCTATGCAAAAAACCGCATGAAAAAAGACCTATTAGAGGAGAAATAACATTTTTCGCAAAAGTATCAAAAATGGCCATTTTTCGCAAAGTAGCAAAGGGGGGACCAAGGGAAATTTTTCAAAAATCGCCGATTTTTTGGTCGAACTTCCGAAGGCTAAAAAAATAGGAAATACAAGTCGCCTGATGGCCTAATTAGTATGGATTGAAAGCTAAACTATCCTAGATTTGTGCTATGCAAAAAACCGCATGAAAAAAGACCTATTAGAGGAGAAATAACATTTTTCGCAAAAGTATCAAAAATGGCCATTTTTCGCAAAGTAGCAAAGGGGGGACCAAGGGAAATTTTTCAAAAATCGCCGATTTTTTGGTCGAACTTCCGAAGGCTAAAAAAATAGGAAATACAAGTCGCCTGATGGCCTAATTAGTATGGATTGAAAGCTAAACTATCCTAGATTTGTGCTATGCAAAAAACCGCATGAAAAAAGACCTATTAGAGGAGAAATAACATTTTTCGCAAAAGTATCAAAAATGGCCATTTTTCGCAAAGTAGCAAAGGGGGGACCAAGGGAAATTTTTCAAAAATCGCCGATTTTTTGGTCGAACTTCCGAAGGCTAAAAAAATAGGAAATACAAGTCGCCTGATGGCCTAATTAGTATGGATTGAAAGCTAAACTATCCTAGATTTGTGCTATGCAAAAAACCGCATGAAAAAAGACCTATTAGAGGAGAAATAACATTTTTCGCAAAAGTATCAAAAATGGCCATTTTTCGCAAAGTAGCAAAGGGGGGACCAAGGGAAATTTTTCAAAAATCGCCGATTTTTTGGTCGAACTTCCGAAGGCTAAAAAAATAGGAAATACAAGTCGCCTGATGGCCTAATTAGTATGGATTGAAAGCTAAACTATCCTAGATTTGTGCTATGCAAAAAACCGCATGAAAAAAGACCTATTAGAGGAGAAATAACATTTTTCGCAAAAGTATCAAAAATGGCCATTTTTCGCAAAGTAGCAAAGGGGGGACCAAGGGAAATTTTTCAAAAATCGCCGATTTTTTGGTCGAACTTCCGAAGGCTAAAAAAATAGGAAATACAAGTCGCCTGATGGCCTAATTAGTATGGATTGAAAGCTAAACTATCCTAGATTTGTGCTATGCAAAAAACCGCATGAAAAAAGACCTATTAGAGGAGAAATAACATTTTTCGCAAAAGTATCAAAAATGGCCATTTTTCGCAAAGTAGCAAAGGGGGGACCAAGGGAAATTTTTCAAAAATCGCCGATTTTTTGGTCGAACTTCCGAAGGCTAAAAAAATAGGAAATACAAGTCGCCTGATGGCCTAATTAGTATGGATTGAAAGCTAAACTATCCTAGATTTGTGCTATGCAAAAAACCGCATGAAAAAAGACCTATTAGAGGAGAAATAACATTTTTCGCAAAAGTATCAAAAATGGCCATTTTTCGCAAAGTAGCAAAGGGGGGACCAAGGGAAATTTTTCAAAAATCGCCGATTTTTTGGTCGAACTTCCGAAGGCTAAAAAAATAGGAAATACAAGTCGCCTGATGGCCTAATTAGTATGGATTGAAAGCTAAACTATCCTAGATTTGTGCTATGCAAAAAACCGCATGAAAAAAGACCTATTAGAGGAGAAATAACATTTTTCGCAAAAGTATCAAAAATGGCCATTTTTCGCAAAGTAGCAAAGGGGGGACCAAGGGAAATTTTTCAAAAATCGCCGATTTTTTGGTCGAACTTCCGAAGGCTAAAAAAATAGGAAATACAAGTCGCCTGATGGCCTAATTAGTATGGATTGAAAGCTAAACTATCCTAGATTTGTGCTATGCAAAAAACCGCATGAAAAAAGACCTATTAGAGGAGAAATAACATTTTTCGCAAAAGTATCAAAAATGGCCATTTTTCGCAAAGTAGCAAAGGGGGGACCAAGGGAAATTTTTCAAAAATCGCCGATTTTTTGGTCGAACTTCCGAAGGCTAAAAAAATAGGAAATACAAGTCGCCTGATGGCCTAATTAGTATGGATTGAAAGCTAAACTATCCTAGATTTGTGCTATGCAAAAAACCGCATGAAAAAAGACCTATTAGAGGAGAAATAACATTTTTCGCAAAAGTATCAAAAATGGCCATTTTTCGCAAAGTAGCAAAGGGGGGACCAAGGGAAATTTTTCAAAAATCGCCGATTTTTTGGTCGAACTTCCGAAGGCTAAAAAAATAGGAAATACAAGTCGCCTGATGGCCTAATTAGTATGGATTGAAAGCTAAACTATCCTAGATTTGTGCTATGCAAAAAACCGCATGAAAAAAGACCTATTAGAGGAGAAATAACATTTTTCGCAAAAGTATCAAAAATGGCCATTTTTCGCAAAGTAGCAAAGGGGGGACCAAGGGAAATTTTTCAAAAATCGCCGATTTTTTGGTCGAACTTCCGAAGGCTAAAAAAATAGGAAATACAAGTCGCCTGATGGCCTAATTAGTATGGATTGAAAGCTAAACTATCCTAGATTTGTGCTATGCAAAAAACCGCATGAAAAAAGACCTATTAGAGGAGAAATAACATTTTTCGCAAAAGTATCAAAAATGGCCATTTTTCGCAAAGTAGCAAAGGGGGGACCAAGGGAAATTTTTCAAAAATCGCCGATTTTTTGGTCGAACTTCCGAAGGCTAAAAAAATAGGAAATACAAGTCGCCTGATGGCCTAATTAGTATGGATTGAAAGCTAAACTATCCTAGATTTGTGCTATGCAAAAAACCGCATGAAAAAAGACCTATTAGAGGAGAAATAACATTTTTCGCAAAAGTATCAAAAATGGCCATTTTTCGCAAAGTAGCAAAGGGGGGACCAAGGGAAATTTTTCAAAAATCGCCGATTTTTTGGTCGAACTTCCGAAGGCTAAAAAAATAGGAAATACAAGTCGCCTGATGGCCTAATTAGTATGGATTGAAAGCTAAACTATCCTAGATTTGTGCTATGCAAAAAACCGCATGAAAAAAGACCTATTAGAGGAGAAATAACATTTTTCGCAAAAGTATCAAAAATGGCCATTTTTCGCAAAGTAGCAAAGGGGGGACCAAGGGAAATTTTTCAAAAATCGCCGATTTTTTGGTCGAACTTCCGAAGGCTAAAAAAATAGGAAATACAAGTCGCCTGATGGCCTAATTAGTATGGATTGAAAGCTAAACTATCCTAGATTTGTGCTATGCAAAAAACCGCATGAAAAAAGACCTATTAGAGGAGAAATAACATTTTTCGCAAAAGTATCAAAAATGGCCATTTTTCGCAAAGTAGCAAAGGGGGGACCAAGGGAAATTTTTCAAAAATCGCCGATTTTTTGGTCGAACTTCCGAAGGCTAAAAAAATAGGAAATACAAGTCGCCTGATGGCCTAATTAGTATGGATTGAAAGCTAAACTATCCTAGATTTGTGCTATGCAAAAAACCGCATGAAAAAAGACCTATTAGAGGAGAAATAACATTTTTCGCAAAAGTATCAAAAATGGCCATTTTTCGCAAAGTAGCAAAGGGGGGACCAAGGGAAATTTTTCAAAAATCGCCGATTTTTTGGTCGAACTTCCGAAGGCTAAAAAAATAGGAAATACAAGTCGCCTGATGGCCTAATTAGTATGGATTGAAAGCTAAACTATCCTAGATTTGTGCTATGCAAAAAACCGCATGAAAAAAGACCTATTAGAGGAGAAATAACATTTTTCGCAAAAGTATCAAAAATGGCCATTTTTCGCAAAGTAGCAAAGGGGGGACCAAGGGAAATTTTTCAAAAATCGCCGATTTTTTGGTCGAACTTCCGAAGGCTAAAAAAATAGGAAATACAAGTCGCCTGATGGCCTAATTAGTATGGATTGAAAGCTAAACTATCCTAGATTTGTGCTATGCAAAAAACCGCATGAAAAAAGACCTATTAGAGGAGAAATAACATTTTTCGCAAAAGTATCAAAAATGGCCATTTTTCGCAAAGTAGCAAAGGGGGGACCAAGGGAAATTTTTCAAAAATCGCCGATTTTTTGGTCGAACTTCCGAAGGCTAAAAAAATAGGAAATACAAGTCGCCTGATGGCCTAATTAGTATGGATTGAAAGCTAAACTATCCTAGATTTGTGCTATGCAAAAAACCGCATGAAAAAAGACCTATTAGAGGAGAAATAACATTTTTCGCAAAAGTATCAAAAATGGCCATTTTTCGCAAAGTAGCAAAGGGGGGACCAAGGGAAATTTTTCAAAAATCGCCGATTTTTTGGTCGAACTTCCGAAGGCTAAAAAAATAGGAAATACAAGTCGCCTGATGGCCTAATTAGTATGGATTGAAAGCTAAACTATCCTAGATTTGTGCTATGCAAAAAACCGCATGAAAAAAGACCTATTAGAGGAGAAATAACATTTTTCGCAAAAGTATCAAAAATGGCCATTTTTCGCAAAGTAGCAAAGGGGGGACCAAGGGAAATTTTTCAAAAATCGCCGATTTTTTGGTCGAACTTCCGAAGGCTAAAAAAATAGGAAATACAAGTCGCCTGATGGCCTAATTAGTATGGATTGAAAGCTAAACTATCCTAGATTTGTGCTATGCAAAAAACCGCATGAAAAAAGACCTATTAGAGGAGAAATAACATTTTTCGCAAAAGTATCAAAAATGGCCATTTTTCGCAAAGTAGCAAAGGGGGGACCAAGGGAAATTTTTCAAAAATCGCCGATTTTTTGGTCGAACTTCCGAAGGCTAAAAAAATAGGAAATACAAGTCGCCTGATGGCCTAATTAGTATGGATTGAAAGCTAAACTATCCTAGATTTGTGCTATGCAAAAAACCGCATGAAAAAAGACCTATTAGAGGAGAAATAACATTTTTCGCAAAAGTATCAAAAATGGCCATTTTTCGCAAAGTAGCAAAGGGGGGACCAAGGGAAATTTTTCAAAAATCGCCGATTTTTTGGTCGAACTTCCGAAGGCTAAAAAAATAGGAAATACAAGTCGCCTGATGGCCTAATTAGTATGGATTGAAAGCTAAACTATCCTAGATTTGTGCTATGCAAAAAACCGCATGAAAAAAGACCTATTAGAGGAGAAATAACATTTTTCGCAAAAGTATCAAAAATGGCCATTTTTCGCAAAGTAGCAAAGGGGGGACCAAGGGAAATTTTTCAAAAATCGCCGATTTTTTGGTCGAACTTCCGAAGGCTAAAAAAATAGGAAATACAAGTCGCCTGATGGCCTAATTAGTATGGATTGAAAGCTAAACTATCCTAGATTTGTGCTATGCAAAAAACCGCATGAAAAAAGACCTATTAGAGGAGAAATAACATTTTTCGCAAAAGTATCAAAAATGGCCATTTTTCGCAAAGTAGCAAAGGGGGGACCAAGGGAAATTTTTCAAAAATCGCCGATTTTTTGGTCGAACTTCCGAAGGCTAAAAAAATAGGAAATACAAGTCGCCTGATGGCCTAATTAGTATGGATTGAAAGCTAAACTATCCTAGATTTGTGCTATGCAAAAAACCGCATGAAAAAAGACCTATTAGAGGAGAAATAACATTTTTCGCAAAAGTATCAAAAATGGCCATTTTTCGCAAAGTAGCAAAGGGGGGACCAAGGGAAATTTTTCAAAAATCGCCGATTTTTTGGTCGAACTTCCGAAGGCTAAAAAAATAGGAAATACAAGTCGCCTGATGGCCTAATTAGTATGGATTGAAAGCTAAACTATCCTAGATTTGTGCTATGCAAAAAACCGCATGAAAAAAGACCTATTAGAGGAGAAATAACATTTTTCGCAAAAGTATCAAAAATGGCCATTTTTCGCAAAGTAGCAAAGGGGGGACCAAGGGAAATTTTTCAAAAATCGCCGATTTTTTGGTCGAACTTCCGAAGGCTAAAAAAATAGGAAATACAAGTCGCCTGATGGCCTAATTAGTATGGATTGAAAGCTAAACTATCCTAGATTTGTGCTATGCAAAAAACCGCATGAAAAAAGACCTATTAGAGGAGAAATAACATTTTTCGCAAAAGTATCAAAAATGGCCATTTTTCGCAAAGTAGCAAAGGGGGGACCAAGGGAAATTTTTCAAAAATCGCCGATTTTTTGGTCGAACTTCCGAAGGCTAAAAAAATAGGAAATACAAGTCGCCTGATGGCCTAATTAGTATGGATTGAAAGCTAAACTATCCTAGATTTGTGCTATGCAAAAAACCGCATGAAAAAAGACCTATTAGAGGAGAAATAACATTTTTCGCAAAAGTATCAAAAATGGCCATTTTTCGCAAAGTAGCAAAGGGGGGACCAAGGGAAATTTTTCAAAAATCGCCGATTTTTTGGTCGAACTTCCGAAGGCTAAAAAAATAGGAAATACAAGTCGCCTGATGGCCTAATTAGTATGGATTGAAAGCTAAACTATCCTAGATTTGTGCTATGCAAAAAACCGCATGAAAAAAGACCTATTAGAGGAGAAATAACATTTTTCGCAAAAGTATCAAAAATGGCCATTTTTCGCAAAGTAGCAAAGGGGGGACCAAGGGAAATTTTTCAAAAATCGCCGATTTTTTGGTCGAACTTCCGAAGGCTAAAAAAATAGGAAATACAAGTCGCCTGATGGCCTAATTAGTATGGATTGAAAGCTAAACTATCCTAGATTTGTGCTATGCAAAAAACCGCATGAAAAAAGACCTATTAGAGGAGAAATAACATTTTTCGCAAAAGTATCAAAAATGGCCATTTTTCGCAAAGTAGCAAAGGGGGGACCAAGGGAAATTTTTCAAAAATCGCCGATTTTTTGGTCGAACTTCCGAAGGCTAAAAAAATAGGAAATACAAGTCGCCTGATGGCCTAATTAGTATGGATTGAAAGCTAAACTATCCTAGATTTGTGCTATGCAAAAAACCGCATGAAAAAAGACCTATTAGAGGAGAAATAACATTTTTCGCAAAAGTATCAAAAATGGCCATTTTTCGCAAAGTAGCAAAGGGGGGACCAAGGGAAATTTTTCAAAAATCGCCGATTTTTTGGTCGAACTTCCGAAGGCTAAAAAAATAGGAAATACAAGTCGCCTGATGGCCTAATTAGTATGGATTGAAAGCTAAACTATCCTAGATTTGTGCTATGCAAAAAACCGCATGAAAAAAGACCTATTAGAGGAGAAATAACATTTTTCGCAAAAGTATCAAAAATGGCCATTTTTCGCAAAGTAGCAAAGGGGGGACCAAGGGAAATTTTTCAAAAATCGCCGATTTTTTGGTCGAACTTCCGAAGGCTAAAAAAATAGGAAATACAAGTCGCCTGATGGCCTAATTAGTATGGATTGAAAGCTAAACTATCCTAGATTTGTGCTATGCAAAAAACCGCATGAAAAAAGACCTATTAGAGGAGAAATAACATTTTTCGCAAAAGTATCAAAAATGGCCATTTTTCGCAAAGTAGCAAAGGGGGGACCAAGGGAAATTTTTCAAAAATCGCCGATTTTTTGGTCGAACTTCCGAAGGCTAAAAAAATAGGAAATACAAGTCGCCTGATGGCCTAATTAGTATGGATTGAAAGCTAAACTATCCTAGATTTGTGCTATGCAAAAAACCGCATGAAAAAAGACCTATTAGAGGAGAAATAACATTTTTCGCAAAAGTATCAAAAATGGCCATTTTTCGCAAAGTAGCAAAGGGGGGACCAAGGGAAATTTTTCAAAAATCGCCGATTTTTTGGTCGAACTTCCGAAGGCTAAAAAAATAGGAAATACAAGTCGCCTGATGGCCTAATTAGTATGGATTGAAAGCTAAACTATCCTAGATTTGTGCTATGCAAAAAACCGCATGAAAAAAGACCTATTAGAGGAGAAATAACATTTTTCGCAAAAGTATCAAAAATGGCCATTTTTCGCAAAGTAGCAAAGGGGGGACCAAGGGAAATTTTTCAAAAATCGCCGATTTTTTGGTCGAACTTCCGAAGGCTAAAAAAATAGGAAATACAAGTCGCCTGATGGCCTAATTAGTATGGATTGAAAGCTAAACTATCCTAGATTTGTGCTATGCAAAAAACCGCATGAAAAAAGACCTATTAGAGGAGAAATAACATTTTTCGCAAAAGTATCAAAAATGGCCATTTTTCGCAAAGTAGCAAAGGGGGGACCAAGGGAAATTTTTCAAAAATCGCCGATTTTTTGGTCGAACTTCCGAAGGCTAAAAAAATAGGAAATACAAGTCGCCTGATGGCCTAATTAGTATGGATTGAAAGCTAAACTATCCTAGATTTGTGCTATGCAAAAAACCGCATGAAAAAAGACCTATTAGAGGAGAAATAACATTTTTCGCAAAAGTATCAAAAATGGCCATTTTTCGCAAAGTAGCAAAGGGGGGACCAAGGGAAATTTTTCAAAAATCGCCGATTTTTTGGTCGAACTTCCGAAGGCTAAAAAAATAGGAAATACAAGTCGCCTGATGGCCTAATTAGTATGGATTGAAAGCTAAACTATCCTAGATTTGTGCTATGCAAAAAACCGCATGAAAAAAGACCTATTAGAGGAGAAATAACATTTTTCGCAAAAGTATCAAAAATGGCCATTTTTCGCAAAGTAGCAAAGGGGGGACCAAGGGAAATTTTTCAAAAATCGCCGATTTTTTGGTCGAACTTCCGAAGGCTAAAAAAATAGGAAATACAAGTCGCCTGATGGCCTAATTAGTATGGATTGAAAGCTAAACTATCCTAGATTTGTGCTATGCAAAAAACCGCATGAAAAAAGACCTATTAGAGGAGAAATAACATTTTTCGCAAAAGTATCAAAAATGGCCATTTTTCGCAAAGTAGCAAAGGGGGGACCAAGGGAAATTTTTCAAAAATCGCCGATTTTTTGGTCGAACTTCCGAAGGCTAAAAAAATAGGAAATACAAGTCGCCTGATGGCCTAATTAGTATGGATTGAAAGCTAAACTATCCTAGATTTGTGCTATGCAAAAAACCGCATGAAAAAAGACCTATTAGAGGAGAAATAACATTTTTCGCAAAAGTATCAAAAATGGCCATTTTTCGCAAAGTAGCAAAGGGGGGACCAAGGGAAATTTTTCAAAAATCGCCGATTTTTTGGTCGAACTTCCGAAGGCTAAAAAAATAGGAAATACAAGTCGCCTGATGGCCTAATTAGTATGGATTGAAAGCTAAACTATCCTAGATTTGTGCTATGCAAAAAACCGCATGAAAAAAGACCTATTAGAGGAGAAATAACATTTTTCGCAAAAGTATCAAAAATGGCCATTTTTCGCAAAGTAGCAAAGGGGGGACCAAGGGAAATTTTTCAAAAATCGCCGATTTTTTGGTCGAACTTCCGAAGGCTAAAAAAATAGGAAATACAAGTCGCCTGATGGCCTAATTAGTATGGATTGAAAGCTAAACTATCCTAGATTTGTGCTATGCAAAAAACCGCATGAAAAAAGACCTATTAGAGGAGAAATAACATTTTTCGCAAAAGTATCAAAAATGGCCATTTTTCGCAAAGTAGCAAAGGGGGGACCAAGGGAAATTTTTCAAAAATCGCCGATTTTTTGGTCGAACTTCCGAAGGCTAAAAAAATAGGAAATACAAGTCGCCTGATGGCCTAATTAGTATGGATTGAAAGCTAAACTATCCTAGATTTGTGCTATGCAAAAAACCGCATGAAAAAAGACCTATTAGAGGAGAAATAACATTTTTCGCAAAAGTATCAAAAATGGCCATTTTTCGCAAAGTAGCAAAGGGGGGACCAAGGGAAATTTTTCAAAAATCGCCGATTTTTTGGTCGAACTTCCGAAGGCTAAAAAAATAGGAAATACAAGTCGCCTGATGGCCTAATTAGTATGGATTGAAAGCTAAACTATCCTAGATTTGTGCTATGCAAAAAACCGCATGAAAAAAGACCTATTAGAGGAGAAATAACATTTTTCGCAAAAGTATCAAAAATGGCCATTTTTCGCAAAGTAGCAAAGGGGGGACCAAGGGAAATTTTTCAAAAATCGCCGATTTTTTGGTCGAACTTCCGAAGGCTAAAAAAATAGGAAATACAAGTCGCCTGATGGCCTAATTAGTATGGATTGAAAGCTAAACTATCCTAGATTTGTGCTATGCAAAAAACCGCATGAAAAAAGACCTATTAGAGGAGAAATAACATTTTTCGCAAAAGTATCAAAAATGGCCATTTTTCGCAAAGTAGCAAAGGGGGGACCAAGGGAAATTTTTCAAAAATCGCCGATTTTTTGGTCGAACTTCCGAAGGCTAAAAAATAGGAAATACAAGTCGCCTGATGGCCTAATTAGTATGGATTGAAAGCTAAACTATCCTAGATTTGTGCTATGCAAAAAACCGCATGAAAAAAGACCTATTAGAGGAGAAATAACATTTTTCGCAAAAGTATCAAAAATGGCCATTTTTCGCAAAGTAGCAAAGGGGGGACCAAGGGAAATTTTTCAAAAATCGCCGATTTTTTGGTCGAACTTCCGAAGGCTAAAAAAATAGGAAATACAAGTCGCCTGATGGCCTAATTAGTATGGATTGAAAGCTAAACTATCCTAGATTTGTGCTATGCAAAAAACCGCATGAAAAAAGACCTATTAGAGGAGAAATAACATTTTTCGCAAAAGTATCAAAAATGGCCATTTTTCGCAAAGTAGCAAAGGGGGGACCAAGGGAAATTTTTCAAAAATCGCCGATTTTTTGGTCGAACTTCCGAAGGCTAAAAAAATAGGAAATACAAGTCGCCTGATGGCCTAATTAGTATGGATTGAAAGCTAAACTATCCTAGATTTGTGCTATGCAAAAAACCGCATGAAAAAAGACCTATTAGAGGAGAAATAACATTTTTCGCAAAAGTATCAAAAATGGCCATTTTTCGCAAAGTAGCAAAGGGGGGACCAAGGGAAATTTTCAAAAATCGCCGATTTTTTGGTCGAACTTCCGAAGGCTAAAAAAATAGGAAATACAAGTCGCCTGATGGCCTAATTAGTATGGATTGAAAGCTAAACTATCCTAGATTTGTGCTATGCAAAAAACCGCATGAAAAAAGACCTATTAGAGGAGAAATAACATTTTTCGCAAAAGTATCAAAAATGGCCATTTTTCGCAAAGTAGCAAAGGGGGGACCAAGGGAAATTTTTCAAAAATCGCCGATTTTTTGGTCGAACTTCCGAAGGCTAAAAAAATAGGAAATACAAGTCGCCTGATGGCCTAATTAGTATGGATTGAAAGCTAAACTATCCTAGATTTGTGCTATGCAAAAAACCGCATGAAAAAAGACCTATTAGAGGAGAAATAACATTTTTCGCAAAAGTATCAAAAATGGCCATTTTTCGCAAAGTAGCAAAGGGGGGACCAAGGGAAATTTTTCAAAAATCGCCGATTTTTTGGTCGAACTTCCGAAGGCTAAAAAAATAGGAGATGGGCATGGTAGGTCTAAACAAAGGTGTTTTTAATTCTATTGGTTTCGAAAGGCATTGTGGGTAATTGGTTTCAGTTGAGAAACGGAGGTTTGGCGGTTTTTTTTAGAAGTTTTTTTTATAAGTGTTGAGCTGTCCAATCCTATCGGTGAAAAACGTAGCTGGCTGTATTTGTTTTGAAGCACGACTTAGCGAAATGTCACTGATAGGACTTGGAATACCTTCAGAACGGTAAGAGAGATAACCTCACTTGTGAACGCTCCGCGTTTTTTTACGAACCACGTTTGGCGTACCTGTTACAGTAAGATCATCTCTCGCCCTTGGTTTCTTTCAAAGGCTTTCCTTTACCCACCATTCCAGCTTCATGATGCCAGACTGGGGGCTTCTGAAGAGACAACCCGAACTTATATTTCGAATTCGTAAGGTATATACCTACCTTGGTGTTTCAGATGGCACGTGACTAGGAAACAATACTTTTCCTTCCCAAACTGCCTTTGGGGTGGGGAGTTTGTTTTCATTTATTACAGCAACTTTTTGTTTTGTTTTTATCTTCGCTCGTTGTATAAAAGTCAAACGTATCCTTTTAAGTTTTCACTGATGTCTCACATGATTTTTTTCTATCATAAATTTAGTCACGTTTGCGACCTTTCGGGGCAAAGTCACGCAACTCTGTCTCTCATCATCTGAGCTATCATACTTTTCTAATAGTATCGTGCAAAATTCGTGCAAAAAAAACGCGTTTTGTTGGATTGAGACGCTTGGGCGAAGTTGGGGACTCAGGTTTGTACGGAAGTGAGCAAAAAACTTCCAAGTAAGGTTTTTACGGGGAGAAATCAATATCGCAGTACATACCTCGAGTTCATCCTCTTAGGGTTCTTACAAGAGAAGTGTGCGATAAATAACTTCAAAAGTAAACTTTCTACCAGTGGAGTCCAGTGGAAAGCCCGCCAGTGGAGAGGAAAGCTGAGAGTTCTAGCCCAGGAAAGACTATCATAACCATGCATACGCCCTTTCTTTATATGTACGTAAGATTAACATCTTATTTTTGGGCTGAGACTAAAGGTTCTTATCTTTTTGCGATTTCAGCGTGAGAGCGTTCTTAACATGTTCTTAAAGTTGTGTGGCGGGTGTACCTTCAGTAAGTTCGAGTATTAATAATGACCTGTTAGACTACAGTTTCACGTTTCTTTATCTTTATTCATATTGTCGCAAAACAAAACTAAAGAGATTCTTAACTGACTCTCAGCCTGGGTGTGTTCTTAGTATATATGACTCGTTAGTTATTAACCCAGCAGACCAGTGTACAAAAACACAGGTGATACAGGTCGTTGTCTTACCAATACAGAAACAACCCTTACCATTTACCGACATTGAATGCTTACATTAATAATGCATGTAATTCAACTGAGTGGAGTGAAAATTATGTGGTCTGAAATCATACGTGCGCAAGTTCTATTTAAAATCACAACTATGATTTCAGACCAAAATTGCACGACATGAAGTTCAATTACCACTTTATTACATCCATTTAGAAATCACACAATAATCATTTAATCGCTAAATTACAGGATTTTAGTCAGTACCAATATTTGATTGATCCAGTTAGGAACAAAAAAAAAAATAGTGCAAGTTGGGAATAAATTGCACTGCTGAGAGCCAATCAGATTGCAAGGATCTTTATATCCCTGCTCAATGGTATAATTGCACTCTCATTAAGACATCCAACAGTTAGTTTCAGTTGGTTTCATTTTACCTGTGTATAGTTTACACTTAAAAAGATATTAATATTTATCATTGTTAATTAATAACAAATACACTTCATAATTACATGTATACTGTGATAACAAATTACATGTAAGATTGGCATACTGATGCTTGTGCTTTTATACTCAGAAAACTGGTAAAGTGTGTGTATATATATGTTTATATAATAATCATTACAGTACATGAGAGCTGCATGTGGATTATCAAAGGAAAGGAAAGGAATTTTATTTCAGTGTCTAGTCGTTCTAGCCCTGGAGTACTAATTGGGGACACTTAACCGAAATTAACAATTAACGCAAATGTTTGTTTTTGAGGAGAGGGGAAAACTGGAGTACCCGGAGAAAAACCTGTTGGTGCAGAGTAGAAAACCAACAGCAACTCAACCCACATTATGACGCCGAGTGTGGGAATCGAACCCAGGCCGCGTTGGTGGGAGGCGAGTGCTCTTACCACTATGCCATCCCTGTACCTCCATCAGAGTTAAGCAGCAAGTAAAAGCAGTTGTAAAGAAAGCCTGAAAAAATATAGGCGGCTTGAAC
>NC_090874.1:45342458-45357458 GCF_036669935.1 Montipora foliosa | reverse complement strand
AAATATCTTGGGGTTAGGTGCACTTTATATACCGTAATCAACCACACAATATGTTTTCACAACATGGCAACCATACTCAGAACAGCCTCGTTTTAATGCACATCCTTCAAACAAACCACTAACTACCAAATAAATCACAAAGATCATATTCCTTTAACTTTCACCATAGTCATCAAACAGATTTTAGCATCAGATTGTCTACATGTACGTGTAGTTTTATCGTTTTTCTTACACATTCACTTAATCACTTCCTGAAAAAATTTGAAGTTGATTTTGTATCAGATGTTTATATATTCAACAGTCGTTTTCTTTACACTATGCAGGATAGCAACACCTCCATCACTCGGGAATCTTAAGCCCTTGGTATGTTATCAGGCCTTTTAATTTTGGCATTCTCACTGAAGCTAAATCTGAGTGACCCCAGCTTGAACACAGACCATCCTCTGACACCAGCCACGAAATCTCAGATAGCGACCCGGTTTAATATGGTTCCTGTAAACATCCTAACAGCCACAATACAGAGAGCTGCTGAACTGTATTCAGCCTGTATTCAACAAAGTTGACTACTGTAATTGTCTGCAATGACCTGTTAGATTGTACGGAGCATGACCTGGGATTGGTTGATCATCATGGCTATGAGGGCCTTGGGAAGCACGAAAGTGGCTCAAGCACCAAGTGGAGCGCGCTAGACTCTCCACCCAGCTTGGGGTCACGTGACTGGCATCATTTGGCCATCTATCCTTACTCGATATTTGTTTTGTGGAACAGGTTATGAAGAGGGATGTTGCTTTCCCATGCACAGCTAATTAACATCTAGCTGTGGTACTGTGCTCTGACATCAAACGTGGACTGTACAGCGGCAGCCAGAGGCGTCTTCATATGCTTTCAGCCTGATATTTGGAGCTGCGCCCTTTTGCAATTCAGTCCTAATACTGCAAGTAAAGGGTGATTAGCACTGCCAATGATAATATTATTATTAACTACAATTGATGTGAGTCTATATATTCATCTATTGATGTACACACACTTCACATGTTATCCAGGCAAACTAATTGCTGTCATTTGTGATCCTTGCAATGCGTTTTGTCCAATCTGTGATGATCAGATTATGGACTGTTTGGTCAAGTTTTGCTGGGTGGTTTTATCAAGAGATGCAGTTATCACCAGGCTGAAATTACTAGAAATTAAGCAACACCTCCATCACTTGGGAATCTTAAGCCCTTGGTATGTTATCAGGCGTTTTGATTTGGTGGCAGTCGCTTGTGATATCACAGCAAACTGGCAATCAATGCACAAAATTTGATCCTTTGAAAACCAAACCCATCTTTCAAGAGAATTTGCAGGAACAGTGAAGTTTGTAATACTCTTGCCTGCCATCAATATGCTTGCATGGCTTTGACTCCCATAAAGTCAACAAGCCTTGTGTTTTCTAATTAAGAGTTTGGCTGACATCATAGTTTCCCCCTGTGTTACGATTTTTCTTTCCACATTGGTTTGTCCTGCTCTTGTGAGATGTGGCTCATTCAATCTCAAGATTGGAGGAGTGTTAGCTGTAGCATCTCGGAGATCATGGGCATTGGGAATCCCAACGGGGACCTGAAAGTTTTTTCAGGATTCTTACTTGGCAGTTTCTCAACATGTAAGTTTGAAGATCATTCCTTAATTTTAACAACAATCATCAAACATATTTTAGCATCAGATTGTCTAGTTTGATCCTTTTTCTCACACATTCACTTACTCACTCCCTGAAAAAATTAGAAGTTGTCTTGTATCAGGAAGATGTTTAATTGTTAAATAGAGTTTCTCTATAAACTATACTAAGAAATTAAGCAACACCTCCATCACTCGGGAATCTTGAGCCCTTGGTATGTTATCAGGCGTTTTGATTTGGTGGCATTGTAACTGAAGCTAAATCTGAGTGACCCCAGCTTGAACACAGACGGTCCTCTGACACCAGCCATGAAATCTCAGACAGCGACCCGGTTATATATGGTTCCTGTAAAATCTTAAGTTAACAGTCACGATACAGTAAGCTGCTGAACTGTATTCAGCCTGTATTCAACAAAGTTGACAACTGTACCTGTGTGCAATGACCCATTAGATTGTATTGGGCATGACCGGGGATTGGTTGATCCTCACGGCTATGTCGGTCTTGGGAAATGCGAGTGTGAAACAAGCACCAAGTGGAGCGCCCGAAACTCGACTCCACCCATCTTAGGGTCCCATGAGTGGCATCTTTTGGCCATCCTTCCTTATTCAATATTTGTTTTAGGAAACAGGCGGCATGTAGAGAGGTGTTGCTTTCCCACTGACATTAATGTGTAACTTCAACTGCAAACTCTGTGCATCAGATATCTTTTTGATAGTTCCAAGAACAAGCCACTGGAACATTACAGACATAATGTTCTCCTAGTTTTGGCAGTTTTTTCCCTGTGTTTGTGTCATATTTTAAGGGACAAACTATAACTGAATGGCTATTGATGGTGTCACACAATACTATAGTCCTCTCCTTAAAAGATCCAACAGTAAATAGCTTTTAATGTGATAAGAATTCTCTACAGATATGTACAAATTAAAGTAGTGTAATGTTCTTGCTCTTAACATGTGTTCTTAACACTTAGTGCATCCCAAAACAAAGTTAAGAACAGCCAAGATGCTTTTGCTCTCATTCAATAGAGCTTATTTATAGTCTCACGGTTGGACTGGAATGAACATGTGATCAAGTCTCATGCAGAGGAAGTAATTTACATGTACATCTGGAGAATTCAAGAGTGGGCACTAAGGATAGTTTGTAATTCACATTCAGAAACGTATATGAACTTATTATATTATAAGATCGTGCTAAACTAGCAAGCCTTCTTAATAGGAGATTGCAAGACATAGTTATACTCATTTACAAGGTTAAATATAGGCTAGTTCCTGATTTCACTTGTGATATTTTCAGTACTAAGTCTTGTATAAATATATAAATTTTCGAAACCAAACTTGTGATATTCCTAGATTTAATTCTGTATTGTATGATAAACACTCTCTTAGATATCTTGGACCCTTTTTATGGAACTAGCTAGATGAAAACATCACTGAAGCGAGCAGCCTATCTAAGTTTAAGTTTCATATTAGATGTAAGGATCTTACTGAACTGATAAATGGCAACAATTGCCCTGCGTACATAATTTGTACCTCTTAAGGTGTGCCTGTGTTGTTAGAATTATTTTGATTATTTTAGCATATTGTAAATGTATGTATAATTCAGCAAGCAAGTTCCGATATCACAGAAAACTTAAGTAACATGCTTGCAAAACTGTTATCTGTTTTAAGAATGAAAGTGGTTTTAACTACAAAGCAATAAGGTATACATTTATTATATATACACTATACAGTGGGGAGAGCTGTTGACTGGCTCAAAGAGTATTTCTTTCCGTAATTGATTCAGATATTGATGTACACACACTTTGCATGTTTTGCAGATAAACGTTGTTGCGATTTGTGATGCTTGCAGGAGTCTGTGGTACATTGCAATCTGTGATGATCAGATTATGTACTGTTTTGTCCATTTTTGCTGGGTGGTTTCAACAACAGATGAAGTTATCACCAGGCTGATCATTAGCAAAGTCCATGCACATTGACACTGTGTCACTAGTAGCAGTCGCTTGTAATATCACAGCAAACTGGTAAAATGCTCAAATTTTGTTGTTTTTAAAACCAAACCCATCTTTCAATAAATTTGCAGGAACGGCAGAGTTTGTGAAACTCTTGCCTGCCACCAATGTGCTGGGTTTGATTCCCATATGGTCAACATTAGCCCGGTGCTTTTTAATCAGCGAAATTACATGTATCTGACATCATGGAATGGCACTCCTTTTTTACACTCCACTGCAAAGCAACACCTCCTTGGCTTGGGAATCTCAAGACCATTGTATGTTAGCAGGCATTTTAATATTGTTTAGTAGCATTGCAAATGAAACTAGATCTAAGTGACCCCAGCTTGAACACAGACGGTCCTCTGACACCAGCCATGAACTCTCAGACAGCGACCCGGTTATGATTCCTGTAAAATCTTAACAGTCACAATACAGTAAGCTGCTGAACTGTATTCAGCCTGTATTCAACAAAGTTGACAACTGTACCTGTGTGCAATGACCCATTAGATTGTATTGGGCATGACCTGGGATTGGTTGATCCTCACGGCTATGTGGGTCTTGGGAATCGCGAGTGTAGAACAAGCACCAAGTGGAGCGCCCGAAACTCTCCACCCAGCTTGGGGTCCCATGAGTGGCATCTTTTGGCCATCCTTCCTTATTCAATATTTGTTTTAGGAAACAGGCAGCATGTAGAGAGGTGTTGCTTTCTCACTGACTTTAATGTGCAACTTCAACTGCAAACTCTGTGCATCAGATATCTTTTTGATAGCTCCAAGAACAAGCCACTGGAACATTACAGACATAATGTTCTCCTAGTTTTGGCAGTTTTTTCCCTGTGTTTGTGTCATATTTTAAGGGACAAACTATAACTGAATGGCTATTGATGGTGTCACACAATACTATAGTCCTCTCCTTAAAAGATCCAACAGTAAATAGCTTTTAATGTGATTAGAATTCTCTACAGATATGTACAAAGGTAGTATTATGTTCTTGCTCTTAACATGTGTTCTTAACACTTAATGCATCCCAAAACAAAGTTAAGAACAGCCAAGATGCTTTTGCTCTCATTCAATAGAGCTTATGTAGAGTCTCACGGTTGGACTGGAATGAACATGTGATCAAGTCTCATGCAGAGGAAGTAATTTACATGTACATCTGGAGAATGCAAGAGCAGGCACTAAGGATAGTTTGTAATTCACATTCAGAAACGTATATGAACTTATTAGATCGTGCTAAACTACCAAGCATTCTTAATAGGAGATTGCAAGACATAGTTATACTCATTTACAAGGTTAAATATAGGCTAGTTCCTAATTTCACTTGTGATATTTTCAGTACAAAGTCTTGTAAATATATAAATTTTCCAAACCAAAATTGTGAAATTCCTAGATTTAATTCTCCATTGTAAGGTAAACACTCTCATAGATATCTTAATTGGACCCTTTTTATGGAACTAGCTAGATGAAAAGATCACTGAAACGAGCAGCCTATCTAAGTTTAAGTTTCATATTAGATGTAAGGATCTTACTGAACTGATAAATGGCAACAATTGCCCCGCGTGCATAATTTGTACCTCTTAAGGTGTGCCCGTGTTGTTAGAATTATTTTGATTATTTTAGCATATTGTAAATGTATATATAATTCAGCAAGCAAGTTTCGATATCACAGAAAACTTAAGTAACATGCTTGCAAAACTGTTATAAAAACTTATCTGTTGTAAGAATAAAATGGTTTTAACTACAAAGCAACAAGGTTTACATTTATTATATATACACTACAGTGGGGAGAGCTATTGACTGGCTCAAAGAGTATTTCTTTCCATAATTGATTCAGATATTGATGTACACACACTTTGCATGTTTTGCAGATAAACGTTGCTGTGATTTGTGATGCTGGCATGAGTCTGTGGTACATTGCAATCTGTGATGATCAGATTATGTACTGTTTTGTCCATTTTTGCTGGGTGGTTTCAACAACAGATGCAGTTATCACCAGGCTGATCATTAGCAAAGTCCATGCACATTGACACTGTGTCACTAGTAGCAGTCGCTTGTAATATCACAGCAAACTGGTAAAATGCTCAAATTTTGTTGTTTTTAAAACCAAACCCATCTTTCAATAAATTTGCAGGAACAGCAGAGTTTGTGAAACTCTTGCCTGCCACCAATGTGCTGGGTTTGATTCCCATATGGTCAACATTAGCCCGGTGCTTTTTAATCAGCGAAATTACATGTATCTGACATCATGGAATGGCACTCCTTTTTTACACTCCACTGCAAAGCAACACCTCCTTGGCTTGGGAATCTCAAGACCATAATTTGTATGTTAGCAGGCATTTTAATATTGTTTAGTAGCATTGCAAATGAAACTAGATCTAAGTGACCCCAGCTTGAACACAGACGGTCCTCTGACACCAGCCATGAACTCTCAGACAGCGACCCGGTTATGGTTCCTGTAAAATCTTAACAGTCACGATACAGTAAGCTGCTGAACTGTATTCAGCCTGTATTCAACAAAGTTGACAACTGTACCTGTGTGCAATGACCCATTAGATTGTATTGGGCATGACCGGGGATTGGTTGATCCTCACGGCTATGTGGGTCTTGGGAAACGCGAGTGTGGAACAAGCACCAAGTGGAGCGCCCGAAACTCTCCACCCAGCTTGGGGTCCCATGAGTGGCATCTTTTGACCATCCTTCCTTATTCAATATTTGTTTTAGGAAACAGGCGGCATGTAGAGAGGTGTTGCTTTCCACTGACTTTAATGTGCAACTTCAACTGCAAACTCTGTGCATCAGATATCTTTTTGATAGCTCCAAGAACAAGCCACTGGAACATTACAGACATAATGTTCTCCTAGTTTTGGCAGTTTTTTTTCCTGTGTTTGTGTCATATTTTAAGGGACAAACTATAACTGAGTGGCTACTGATGGTGTCACACAATACTATTATAGTCCTCTCCTTAACAGATCCAACAGTAAAATTATAGCTTTTAATGTGATTAGAATTCTCTACATATATGTACAAAGGTAGTGTAATGTTCTTGCTCTTAAGGTGTTTTCTTAACACTTAGTGCATCCCAAAACAAAGTTTAATGTGCAACTTCAACTGCAAACTCTGTGCATCAGTTGTCTCTTTGATATAGCTTCAAGAACAAGCCACTGGAACATTAGACACATAATGTTCTCCTAGCTTTGGCAGTTTTTTTCACAGTTTTATGTCATATTATAAGGGGCAAACTGTAACTGAACACTGACTTATCTGTCACAGAATACCATATTTCTCTCCTTGTTACATTGATCCAACAGTTAATTTGATTTTGACTAGGGTTTTGCGCTCCTTAGACTTAAAATATATTTTTAGTGAAAAGAACTACAAAATTGGCATAGAGTTACAGGCAAGTCTATTTTAGCTTTATTTTTAATAACATGTGAATGCTCCTAGGGCATTAATGCGAAATAAAGGTTTTACTGTCTTTGTTCGTTTTTATGCAAAATGCTGTGATTCCTTGCTCCTTTGAACACATGCGTGTGGGCAGACAGTAAAGTGAACTGGAAAAGTTTTGTTCCAATTCTGGGGTCATCGAATAACAGATCGCTCTGGAGTAGCTAAAGTTCAATATACTTAAGGGGCAATTATGATTACACCATCAATGTTTTTATCACGTGTTGGACGCTGGGAAAGAATGCGCTTCGCTTACTCAAAGGAATCAGTATAATATTGAGCTGTTTTCTTGTGTTTTCTATGCCCTTGATCGAGTGGTCCATGTTATCGTCTCCACTCGGCCATTAAGGATTTTTTTTAGAAATTTTATTTATAAATACCACCACCAGATTAAAGGACCCTATATTTTTGTTCACTTTAGAACTGAACCAAAAAATGTGCATATTCAAAAATGAAAGATTTTAGTTAGAGAAAATTACACCTTTTTTAATCCCCATGGTTTTCCCAGGGCTATATTTGATCAGTAATTGTCCACTCCTAATCACATTTCACGGTTCTATGGAAAACTACAGCGTTTTTTCTCACTGTTTTCTTAGTGGACTATTTTGACTGAAGAGATTTTGAGTTTCTGTTTTTCC
This sequence comes from Montipora foliosa, assembly GCF_036669935.1. Taxonomy (NCBI): domain Eukaryota; kingdom Metazoa; phylum Cnidaria; class Anthozoa; order Scleractinia; family Acroporidae; genus Montipora; species Montipora foliosa. The sequence continues at coordinate 45,349,736 of NC_090874.1, read as the reverse complement.
GGATTCCTTTCCATTCCATTCCGTTCCGTTCCATTTCCAACTTTTCCATACGCCTCAGTTGTTGGCTACCTGGAAGATGTTGTTACTGGCATACGTTGATCAAACGGGTGATCTTATCGGTTTTATTTTGAATAAAGAAATTAAAATTAGGAGCCGACAGAAACATTGCAGTTTGGAACCAAAAACCCCTTGTAGTGGAAGGGAGAGATTTTACGCAATTAATATGTTGAAACTCCATGGGTAGAAATTGAAGTCTTCCGTGATATCTGTGTACAGTATGAGTTGGCTTTTTTAACTTCCTTTAAAGGCACACATTGGTACTTAGTTACTCCGTGAGCTGGATGGTATGATGATGATGATCTGTATTTTGAAGACGAAGATGTGAAGTTTCTGCTGCGTAAATCATTGAATATTGTGCGGCAACAAAACTTATTTGGAAAACTCCGTGTACTTTTTCATGCATTCTTATGTTGTAAAATTAGCAATTAGAAGTTCATGCTGACAAGCCATTGGAAACCACGAGGAAGTGTTTTCGTTTTCAGACATTACCTTAGTCTCGTCTTGTTTATTGTAGCGCTTTGTTAAACCAGCTCAAGTCCACTGACAAACAACCACTGGTGTACTTGCAACTTTCTCCGTCATTTTTCATTGAATCCCATTTATATTAAGCTTCAAACTCGGTTCAAACGTGCCACTCCAATAGTTGACTTCAAACAACGTCTGGAATTCTTGGCAAAGTTCAGGAAGAAGTGAGGCACATGACTTTTAAAGATTTGAAATCAACTGAGTTTCATAGGTAATGGCATCTCTTTTTCACAGCAAAAGCAATTACGGCAGATGTGCGTTGAAAATTTTGAAATATCTTCACGTTGAATTGTGCTTGTGTGAAAGGGCAAGGTTACGGTAGAATAAATTAGTTTTTTTTGTTCTTTATTATCATTCTTGAAGCCTGTTTCGCGCTTTCATGCGTCACTCCATCGTGAATATGTGGTTAGGAAACTCGACAGGTTTCTTTGTCTTATGTTATTGTTAATCGCTGTTTCGGCCCCGATTATGCATAGACCGCACATTTTTTCTAAAAGACAACCAATCAAAAGTTTTGATTAATTTCGCCTGATGTGAAGGAATCGGGTAAACGTGAGGCTTTGGAATCCGGTATTCAGGGCGTGCAATCCGGAATCAGGGTTATAAATAGTCAACAATAATCATCTATTTATTTTTAATTATTTTATGTAGTTTTTAACGACGTGATGTAAACAGTAGATATGAACATTTTATTGAATATGCGCCATACAAATCTAATTGTATTGTATTGTATTGTATTGTATCAGAAACCCGTAAGGGTTGAAACGTGTAACGCGCGTTCACAGCTTCCGAATATTCAGTGCGAACTGATTGGTTGAATGTTCCAGTGCTAAGTACCATATTTGGAAACCCCTGCTCTTGTTGTTTCAAATATGGTACTTAGCAAATTGAATATTTAGAAGCTTGTTTCCCAGCACACAAGGGGCCGTTACACGTTTCAACCCTTATGGTGTCTGATTGTATTGTAATTGAATCCAGGATCCATTTCGGCAGAACCAGCTGTGAGTTTGAAATCCGGTTTCCACAACTTGGGATTCGGTATCCGTAAATCCATTGGCTGGGATATAGAATCCGAGGGTCACCTGGATTCTTTTACATAGGGCGAATCAATTTATTCAAAACTAAGTTGTGAACTGATGACAAAAGATTGTGCCTGGTCATGGTCAATTTAACATGAAGCGCGATGTCACTGTTTTCGCTTTTGTAGTTTCCATAGTTTCACAACCGAAGTGATACTACAGTCTTGTCATTGAAAAGGTCATCCTTTTGAACATACAAGGACAGAAATAAGGAATGTTTGTGTTCTCAAGAAATGCATTCAAGAATCGATTGAAACAGTGCTTTCATTTCGAAAATGTTTGTGAAACTCTCTAGGCTAGCCCAAAGCCGGCGAGTTGTTTTGCCGAAATATCGGATTTATGGGAAATTTCAGTTTCCTTTGGGTAGACGCTGGATCGCAGTCCGCTATAAAAAAGACAGTTCAATTCCCGTAGGATTGGTCGGGACTTCAACATGGCCGCTGTTTCATTGTTTGGGGACTCCAACATGGCGGCAGTGACCTTATGCGAAAACCAAGAATTCTTGTTAGGCAGTTACAGTCGTCTAAGTTTTCACGTTGCCACGGTGAAGTGTAATGTTTTGTAGTATGGAAAGAAATATGTATTTTGAAGTGCGGGCTATACATGAAAGATTAAAGTGATCCTTGAACTTATCAGGAAAATTGAAGCAGTTGTCTCATAAACACCTAAGGAAACGGGATTCGACCCATGACATCAGGGATGCCGGGGCAAAGCTCCACCAAATGAACTATGAAGCCACACAGTTTGGCGCAGGGTCAATTTGCTGGGCCCACGTGTTCCCGTGAAAGGACTAAATGAAGGCAAGAAACGTGTATTTGTATTTTTTTAGTACGTTAGTTTTGGACTGTGTGGGACAGTCTATCAAGGGCTGTGTAGTTCTGTATAGGGCTACGTGCTATATAGGGCTACGTAGCCTTTTGTATAGCTGTTTAGGGCTATGAAGCGCTGTGTATGGTTGTTTAGGGTTTTGTGCCCATGGGCGGCTTTTACTTCGTGTAGAAGACACACATGACGTAAAGCAATAGAACAAAAATCGTGAAACAATACCTAATCAGAATTCTAAATCCCTAAAGCTTTTGTTACGTCATGTGCGTCTTCTACACGGAGTAAAAGCCCTATGGGCTATTTGGTGTGTTGTTTGTGTTTAGGGATATCACCTCAACACACTTTTCTACCTAATTTTTTCTCCGTAATCGTCCCAAATATATCGTGTTCCTTTTAGAACCTTTTGATTGAAATTTCACTTTTTTGGTTTTGAAAGACGGGAAAAGTGATCATACTTTGATATGTTACCGAGCAGTGAAAGGGAATGGGTTCGATACGGGGTTGAGGTTCTTTGAAAACAGCGATGCAAATATAATTTGTGACGTCAACCCGGTATCGAACCCATTTCCCGTCTTTCAAAGCTAATAAAAATGTGAAATTACAATCAAAATTTATTTCGGACGATTTCGGAGAATAAATAAAGTAGAAAAGTGCGTTGAGGTGATAGGCAATTTAAGGCTACATTCTACTTTGTATGGCTATTGAGAGCACTAGTGGTGAATGAATGAACATTTTAATAGGGACCTTAAGCAAGGACGACGACGACGACGATTACGAGAACGTTATCTAAGGCCATGTCCACACGTATCCGGAAATTTTTTTTTCCGCAAATATTTTTTTGCGGATGCGAAAATTTTCGCGTCCACACGCAGCGTATTCGAATTGTTTTCAGCCGTCCATACGTATCCGATTGTATCCGGAAATTTTCTGATTTGCTCTAGTGCCCAGTTCTTTTGCCGGAGAGAATCCTGAAATGAGCATGTGCATAATTGCGATTTTGGCGTCATTTCTTCCGCGCCATAGCGACTGCAAGGTGTAAACAGTCGAAGCTTGTAGTTTATCACTCAAAAAAATGTCTGAATCTTCTGAAAAAGTCAAGAAAAAGTATGCAGATACATAGAAATGGACCGATGATGAAGTTGAACTACTGCTGACGGTCACGAAAGTAAAAGTATTGGTTGTGTAAATTTATCACAGCTGCATTTATCTGAAAGCATGACATCAAACAAGAAATCAGAGCAATTAACAAAGAAGACACAACCTTGCTGTACGCCATTTTTGTTTAATGCTCGCCGTGAAGACTGGATCCAAGAGAATGACGTAAGCGTATTCGCAAATTTGCGGATACGACCGTCCACACGTATACGTATTCGTATCGGATAAAAAAATTTCCACTCTGGAGAGCGTTTTCAAAAATTTCCGGATACGGCCGGAAAATACGCTGGATACGTGTGGACGCAAGCCGTATTCGTAAAAAAAAATTTGCGTTTTCACAAATTTCCGGATACGTGTGGACGGGGCCTAAAAATATTATTTCCCGTTACCGTAATAATTTTGCGATTACTCCATGTCGTGCGGCGTGGAAAGTGTGAATACACAATCCAAGAATAAAATTGATGAGAACGGTGTGGTTATTCAGAGAGAAAATTGAAAATTCATCGTAATTTGATCTCGTCCTCCACATGACCTCAAATTTGATAATTTCAGGTCGTAGCCAAGCAAGAACGGCAAAGAAATGTATAAAAATGTGAAACGCACGTGCAGGGCGTACAAAGCTATTGTTTTGCTCACTAAATATGGAAATTTGAGGCGTTCTCGTAACGTGTGGTTTGGGTGTGTAAGTTGGTCAGCGGAGTTCTAAATAAAGAAATAAGTAGCTTATGTATCCCTTATTATAGTGTTGCACCTTGCTTCCTGGATGACGATATCCAAATAGTTCACCCGATTTGTTGGCACTTGGCGGTATACGAACTTGAAACCGTGATCTACAAAATTTTGGCACACAAAAGATTTTGGTGCAATGAATCAGCTGGACCAATTTAACGATATCAAGCCTACGAACCTTTGACTTATGGTAGTCGCTGCTCTTTCAGGATTTGCAAACAAACCCTAGTGGACGATATTTTTGTTTACCTTTGACGTAAAAACATGAACAGAAAGGCGACAAGCGGCAGAGGTGCGGTTCCCACGATGGAGCAGATCAGTTCAGATCGCATAACTCAGGTGTTTAACATATTTTTGTGACTTTGCTTCATGAAGTGCAAGTGATAAGCTAATTAGCTATAGATAATCACCAGTACAAACTACTAGTAATTATTGGGACATTCCATTTTTTATTCGCACGCCCCCCCCCCTATGGAAGGCATTTTTTTTGAAATGTCAAGAAGGACCCTGTCGGAATCTGGATTTTCTGCTCCAGTTTATGGGGTCGGAATCGGGAGTCTTTGTTCTATACAAAAACGGGCCTGTCGGAATCAAGCTTCAGAGTAAAAGTCGGAATCTAGCTTCAGAGGTGAAAGGGACCTGTCAGAATCTGATTTCAGAGCAAAAGGGACCTGTCGGAAAAATGCCTTCCATAAGGGGGGGGGGGGGGGGGGTGCGGATAAAAAATAAAAAATGGAATGTCCCATTATTGCTAGTCTCTGGATTCGATCGGATTACAAAACGATACAGACATGTATTCATAACTGGTAACAATACATTTAAAATTATTTCATGAAGTTGTAGTTGAACTTGACTGAGCTATTGAAAACTGGGATATATGCATCGCTACTTGTCCTCAAATGCTCAGTATAATTTGTCACTGAAATCAGAGGAGACGGAGTGGACTGGGTAGATGGAAGAATGCTGGATCACATCGGGTCACATAGCTCTAGGCTAATGCTGCCCAGACCAAAAACAAGACAAAACATAGGCTTGCATACAATACAAACTGCAATGGTAATAAAATTAATGATAGCCAACTTACAATATCAGCAGGCACTATCATGCCTGGGTATCATACCTGCCAACTCTCCTGGTTTTCCCAGGAGTCTCCAAATTTTTCATCAAATCTCCCGGTTAGAGCACCAACATTTTTCAACATTTGTTCATTAATTTCGTTGTCTTCGAGATGTCAAAAAGGAAAATAAAACAAGAAATGGATGTTAGTGCTCTCATTTGTGCTGTTCTGGTTCGGAAAACATAAAACAGAGTAATCAAATTGAGATAGGCTATATTTAATGAGGACCGTAATTGGTCAGAAATCAGCCAATCAAACTGCACAATACGTGTAGAAAGTTGGCATGGTTATGGGAACAATAGCAATTGCTGTTCTAATCGAAAAACATCAGGAGTTACATTCGGAAGCGCTTCAGTGGTTTTCGGAGAGTATGCAGATATTGTCGAAAATGATATTCTTACAATGCAAAGATTTTTAGATGTTTCCAGATTTTTGTACTCTGCGGGTTGGCAGGTATGGGATATGGACTGCACAGCGGCAGCCAGAGGCACCATAGTATGCTTTTGGTTTCGACCTTGTTGAGCTGCGTCATTGCTGCTGTTGCGGCAGCGATTAGCAAGACAGTTATCATCATAATTTACACAGTAGCCGTTATTATCAACAAAGTAGGCAGGTGGTAAATTTATTGGTTGCATGTCCTTGACCACATACTGTAAGTATGAATATAGATCTGAAACAGATAAGATAATACACACATGTATAAAGAATATTAATGTAAAGAAGATGTGTTGAAAGGCGCAAGACAGGGCTTGAGAAAAGGTATAGGTGTTTTCAGTCTTCTTTTTTGGAAGGGGGGAGGGGGGGTGGGTTGATAGCTGCGATAGAGTGCATATTCAACCTGGCTAAAATGAGGATCACCAATAAAGTGGGCACTCCAGGCATGGCAGGTAAAAATAGATTCTACCTGAGATCGAAATTGACCAACAACATATATTATTAAATTGAAATGTTTACTCATGGGCAGGCCATCCTTAAACTTAAACCCTTGACGCTTTAGTAGTTGGGTTTTGGCTTACCCCTTTTACACCCGAGGGGTTTCTGGTTATCAAGTTAAAAAAAGTTACTGTTTTGTGGTAGGTTAGGACTAAAATCTGTATGTGCCAACGGTTACCACTTTTAATGACAAATCACCCAACTCCTTGAAATGTGACCTGTATCCTGTATAATTATATGGCTCTGTCTCACAAGGACTGGGAACTACCAAGTTCACGTTTGATTGGCTGAAATCAATATTGACCGCGGTCTAGATTTTCCCATCTAGACCAGCATCTAGACCGGTAAGATTTTGCGGTGAAAAGATGCAAACTAAAATGCAAAAATATTGAGTATTTTCTTCTACCAAGATTTATTTATGGAAGTGCCAAAGAGCATGATGACAAAAGAGAGGATGACGAGCAAACTTTGACAGAATTAAGTTCAGCTCATCGCCCCTCATCGCCGTTCGCAAACAAAATGTCAGTTAGTACAAACCAGTTACATTAATCAAATTAAATTGTTCTTGTTTGCCATATAATAAACATCTTATTAACCGAGCTTAGTCGGTCTGTATGGGAGAATCTTGACCTCAGTCGCGTGTACAGACCTCACTGCGTTCGGTCTGTGCTCACGACCTCGGTCAAGATTTTCCCATACAGACCTCCTGCTCGGTTAATAAGAGCTAAATAATAATATTAATATTGCTCCATTTAGGAAAGCTCTCAGATATACTAGGTTATGATTACAAAAGTTAACTACCAGGCTAAGTTGTTTAAAGCAGGTAAATAATTGCCAATTGATATGGGTGATTAA